>NC_137079.1:72462840-72627840 GCF_951640355.1 Cnephaeus nilssonii | reverse complement strand
TTTTCCCTTAAATTTTTCTTTAATCCATTTATTGTTCAGGTGAGTGTTTTTAAATTTCCATGTGTTCATGAATTTTCCAGTTTTCCTTTTGTTATTGACTTTCAATTTTATGCTGTTGTGGTCAGAGAAGATACTTTGTATGATTTCAATCTTCTTGAATTTCTTAAGAATTGCTTTGTGGCCTAACATATAGTTCCATATTCTAAGAATGTGCATTCTGCAGTTATATGTTCATTTGATCTATTGTGTTGTTCAAATATGCTCTTATGGAGTTTCTGTCTGGATGGTCTATCCATTGTTCAGAATGGGATATGAAATAGCCCAACTATGATTGTATCACTGTTTGTTTTTCCTATTAGCTCTGTTAGTTTTTGCTTTATAAACTCAAGTACAGTTATTATATACTAGAGGCCCAGTGCACGAAAATTTGTGCACTGGGGGGCGGGGGTCCCTCAGCCCGGCCTGCCCCCTCACAGTCTGGGAGCCCTCAGGGGATGTCCCATGGGGAGCAGGCCTAAGCTGCAGTCTGGCCTCCCTCTGCGGGAGGTGACCAGGCTGATCAGGGGAAGGCGCTGCCCCCATCACCCCGCTGCTGCTGCCACTGCTGGCCGCAAGCCCTGAGCCCCAGGCCTTGCAGCCGTCGGGGCTCACAGCTGCCTGAGCCCATTGCTGCCTTGAGCCCATGGCTGCCGTGAGCCCTGGGCCTCACAGCTGCTGTGGCTTTGTCCAGATGGACGTCCGGATGGATGTCCGGAAGACATCAGCCCTAATTAGCATATTACCCTTTTAATAGTATAGATTCTTGATGAATTGACCCCTTTGTTATTATGACCCTCTTTGTCTCCCCCCTTTTTTTTATTCCTCACCTGAGATATTTTTCCATTGATTTTAGAGAGAGTGAAGAGAGAGGGAAAGACAGAAAGAAATATCAATGTGAGAGAAACACATTGATTGGTTATCTCCTGCACAAGCCCTGACCAGGGCCTGGGCCAGGGGGAAGCCTTCAACCGAGGTATGTGCCCTTCACTGAATCAAACCCAGGACCCTTTAGTCTGCAGGCCTATGCTCTATCCTCTGAGCCAAACCAACTAGGGCTCTTTTTCTCTTTTTGCTACTTTTAGTTTAAAGTCTATTTGTCTGATACAACTATAGGTACCCCTGCATTTTTTTTAAGTTATCATTTGCTTGAAATGACTTCTTATATTCCTTTACTCTCAGTCTATTTGTATCTTTAAGACTAAACTTGCTTGTGGGCAGCAAATCTTTGGATTTTATTTTATTTTTTAAATCTATTCAGGCATTCTATGTCTTTTGATTATAGAATTGAATAAATTTTTATTTAAAGTAATTATAGGAAAGAACTTGCTATTGCCATTTTGTTAATTGTGTTTTGTAGATCCATTATTCCTTTTTTTTTAAAATATATTTTATTGATTTTTTACAGAGAGAAAGAGAGAGGGATAGAGAGTCAGAAACATCGATGAGAGATAAACATCGATCAGCCGCCTCCTGCACACCCCCCACGGGGAATGTGCCCGCAACCAAGGCACATGCCCTTGACCGGAATCGAACCTGGGACCTTTCAGTCCGCAGGCCGACGCTCTATCCACTGAGCCAAACTGGTTTCAGCAATTATTCCTTATTTTTTATACCTCTGTCTTTTTTATGTTTTGATGTCTTTTGTTATCACTATGCTTTGACTTATTGATCATTTTCTTGTGTGTAATTGTTACAGGTTTTCCCTTTGTGGTTACTATGAGGGGGAGTCATTTGTTAACTGTAGCATTTTGCTGCAAGGAGAGGCAGAGAGTTTTCAAAACTATGAAGTCATGGCTCCTTTTTCTTACTAGCCCTTCCTTTAGTTTATCTCCGTCCTCATGCATTTTGTTAAAAGCAGCAAAAAAGAAACCAGGTGGCACGTTTAATATTATATTTATTATCTTACAGGTTAGATCATCCAATTCATTAGATGAATTTTCTATTTCATTCATGATTTTGGAGAACAATGTTGTTAACTTAATTTTGAACAAAACTCTTCCTTCTTCCAATAATGGTGGTATTACCTCCCTTTACTTGAAACTGTTACCCATAGTCGTATCAAAGGCCATGTGTCTTCAAGTAACAGCTTCTTCAAGGCACTTTGCTTTTCCCCTAAGTCTGCAAAACCTTCTTCTCAGTCCCAAAGCAGTCCTATAAGTTTTGCTTTTTCACAGCAACATGCCACTCACTTCCAGATACCCAAGTATTAATTACTTATTGCTGCATAAAAGTTACCCAAATGTAGCAGATTAAAATGAGAAACATTAATTTTAAGTTTCTCTGGGTTTTTAAGTGTCTAAAAACTGCTTAGTCTGTTAATCCTGGCAGTCTTGCATGAAGCTGCAATCAAGGCATCAGCTGCTGCTTTGACCATCAGCACAAGGCTTGTGTGGGTCTGGAGGATCTACTTCCAAGCTCACATTGATGGCTATTGGAAAGATG
Organism: Cnephaeus nilssonii; assembly: GCF_951640355.1. Classification (NCBI taxonomy): domain Eukaryota; kingdom Metazoa; phylum Chordata; class Mammalia; order Chiroptera; family Vespertilionidae; genus Cnephaeus; species Cnephaeus nilssonii. The sequence goes on along the minus strand of NC_137079.1, from coordinate 72,625,359 downwards.
CTTCAGTTCCTTGCCATATAGGCCTGTGCATATGACTGTTGACATTATGTCTTCTAGTGGAGCAAATAATGCAAAAGAAACAATGGATTCAAGACAGAAGCCACTGTGTTTTATAACCTATCTCTTGAAGTAACATATCCTAACTTCTACACTATCCTGTTCATCATGCAGGGCAGTGTTGGATGATGCAGTGGGAATGAATGACAGGAGGCATGTTAGAGGTTGTCTGTTCCATCAGAAGAGGGGGAGATAGAATGGGAGAAACATTCAACCCCTAGAACCTAGAATGTAGGAGGCTTTAAATAAATGTTACTTGAATCATTGATGACAAAATTCACTGGAGATTGTCGTTTGCTTTAGTTTTTCTGAACACCTTTAGATAAAACACTGTTAAAAGACATTTCCAAGGACCTTTCCCTGGATGACTTCTTTATTCTTACTACATCTCAGGATAGTAATCATAATAAATCTGAAAGGCATGATTTCTTTTAAAGATAATAAGTTATATATTTTACAAAATTACTTATTTTGTATATTTTTGCCTTTTCCAAAAATTTTTGGACAGATGTTTAAATATACTCAAATAGTCAGACTCCATTTTTTTTCTGTATCTATTGAAGTTATTTTCTGTGGCCTAGATGACATCAATTATAAATTATCGGGCTCATTTGCATTTATATGTATTTGCCTTATCTCTTCAAATATTTCCAACTTTTTGAAGGTATGATGACTGCTTTTTATAATATTTATTCATGCTTATATATCCAAATGAGTTTAAGTCAGCAATCTAACTGTCCATTGACAGATGAATGGATAAAGAAAGAGTAATATATATAGCAAAAGGAAATCCTGTCATATATGACAACATGGAAGAACCTGAAGGACATTATGCTAAGTGTCAGTCACAGAAGGACACATTCTGCACGACTCTTCTAATATAAGGACTCTGAAAGATTAAACTCATTCAAGCGGAGACTAGAATGGTGGCTTACAGGGCCTGGGGTTTGGAGTGGAGCATAGGGGAAACAGAAAGTTGCTGTTCAATGAATGGGTATGTAGTCAGTTATCCTACCTAATAATAGAGTAACATGCAAATTGACCGTACCTCCGCTATGCCCACGATTGGGCCGGGAGGCACAGGGGGCGGGACTTGTGGTGGCCGAGGTAGCCGATTGGGCCGGTGAGAGGAGCGGGGGGCGGGGACTCACGATCAGCCGCCACGCTGCTGAGCAGGGACCAAATGGGGCCGGCAGGACGCTGAGCTCGCGTTGCCAGCAGCGGCACGAGCTCAGCATCTGCGCCATGGCTGTGCTGCGGCCCAGCGGGCCATGCGGCGGGAGTAAATGGGCCTCTGGGGCCGTGCGCACGCGCCCCAGCCCTGGCCGGCCGTGCGGCGGGAGTGAACAGGCCTTTGGGGCCCGGAGTTCAGCATCCGCACAGCAGGGGAGGAACCAGAAAAATGGATCTTTCCAGTTCCTGATGCTGACAGCCCTATGGGTGCCAGGGTCCTCCACCTGCAGCCCCCAGTTGCAGTCCATCAGCCCCAGTCGCAGACTGGAAGCCCCCTGCCAGCAGTCCAGACAGGACCAGTGTGGCGCTGTGGTGGTGGGTGTCAGTGTGCATGCTACAGACATCAAATCACTGCCACTGAGGCCACCCCCACACACACAATCGCAAGTAGTATGGTCCAAGGGGTGACTCCTAAGACAAGGCTCCCATGCAGCTGATGCTCACCATGCCAGGTGAGGAAGCCAGACCTGAAAGCCCAAGTCCCCAAGGACCGAACTGCAGGGCGTCGTGGGCCAGGGCCCTGAGGAGGCCCCAGGACAAGCATCTTCTCAGAGGCTGTGCAGAAGGAGGGGAGGAACCTGTGGCTAGAGGCCGGGGTGAGGGATGCTGGCGTCTTTGCAGGCCAAGACAGGGCTGAGGGACACCCCCCCATGCACTCCCGTGCACGAATTTTGTGCACTGGGCCTCTAGTCTACGCTAATAAAAGAGAAATATGCTAATTGACCATACCTCTGCTATGCCCACAGCGAATCAGGAGTGATATGAAAATTAACCCAATAAAGATGGCGGGTAAATTTGCATATGCAAGTGGCATGGGCAGCGCCTGACACCGCCCGCGGGGTCCAGGCTGCGATTGGGACTGGGCAGGCTGGGCGGGCAGCGCCTGATGCCACCCGTGGGGTCTAGGCCATGATCGGGGACCCGGGTAGGTGGCACAGGCAGCGCCTGACGAGCCCGCAGGGTCCAGGCGGCAATTGGGGACCTGAGTAGGCTGGGGTGGCCAACGTCTCTGGGATCACTGTTTGCCCCCGGGCCACCTGTGGACACAGGTGGAGCAGGCTGGGGTTGAACATTTTAATGAAAATGGGATGCCTGTGCCCCGCCACAGTGCGCCCCAGCCCTGGCAAGGAGAGGGCAGTGGGCAGTTAAGAGGCACCGGGGCTCAGAAGGGGCTGGGAGCAACCTGCAGGCACGCTACCAGGAAGAGGTGCTGAACCATGAGGACGCCGAGGGATGGCTGATGGAGGCGCGCAAAGGTGCAGATGAGGCGGCTCTCACCTGCGCTGATTTGGAAAAATGCATCAAAGGCCTGATGGACTAAATCGCCTTTCTGAAGAAGGTGCATGAAGAGGAGATCACCGAACTGCAGGCACAGATCCAGTATGCTCAGATCTCCATGGAGATGGACATGTTCTCCAAGTTCGAACTCCCCACCACACTCAAGGACATCCACACCCAGTAGGAGAAGCTGGCTGCCAAGAACATGCAGAATGCCAAAGAATGGTACAAGAGCCGCTTCACCTTGCTTACCAAGAGCGCTGCCAAGAACATCTACGCGGTGGGCACCGCCAAGGACAAGATGTCCGAGAGCCGCCGCCTGCTCAAGGCCAAGACCCTGGAGATTGAAGCAAACCGGGGCATGAACGAAATGCTGGGAAAGCAGCTGCAAGAGCTGGAGGATAAGCAGAACTCTGACGTTAGTGCTATGCAGGACACAATCAACAAATCAGAGAATGAGTTGAGACCTACAAAGAGTGAAATGGCACAATATTTAAAAGAATACCAGGACCTCCTCAATGTGAAGATGGCTTTGGACATTGACATTGCAGCTTACAGGAAACTCTTGGAAGGTGAGGAGACCTGGCTCAGTTTCACCAGCATGGAAAGCATAGCCAGCAGCTACTCCCAGAGTTCCCAGGTCTTTGGTCGATCTTCCTTGGTTTACAAACTAACTCCTACTTGATGTCCACTGGCTCCTTCCCTTCTTAATATACCAGCCAAGTCCAGGAGGAGCAGATTGAGGTGGAGGAGACCATTGAGGCTGCAAAAGCTGAGGAAGCTAAGGATGAACCCCCCTCTGAAAGAGAAGCTGAAGAGGAGGAGAAGGAGAAGGAAGAGGCTGAGGAAGAAGAAGGAGAGGAAGAGGAAGAAGGTGCCAAGGAAGGATTTGAGGACACAAAGGAGGAAGAAGGTGAAGGAGAAGATTCCCAAGAAGCTGAGGATGAGAAGGTGCTGGGGAGGAGCAAGCAACCAAATAATTTCCTTAATTATTTCAGGAATAATCCTCCTGAAACCAGGTCAACCCCGTCACCAACCAAGCAGTTGAGTTCCGATACTATATGAATTAAGAAGTCAATATATGTTGACATTCTGAGGTGACTCAGGTTGGACATTAAATGTTGTGCTATGACTTTTCTCCTTAGGCAGAGTATCTGCTTGCAGAGTGGCTTCCTGGCTTGCTGCCAGCCTGTGCATGGTCCACACTTATGAGTTCAGGATCTATGACAATGTGAATAATTCAGATGTTTATAATAAAAACACATGAATACATGAATTCACTGATGTTAATGTTAAACTTTATGGAAAAAATAGTCCTTTGAATCTTTGGTGATTAGAAATTAAAGACCTCAAATCATGTGCAATAAACAGTAAATAAAGTTACACTGAATGACAAAAAATATATATACCTTAGGGGCCAGGAAACGTTCAAAGAACTGGAGAACCATTCCCAAATCAGGAAGGGAAGTCACAGGGTGTATATTATTGCTACGAATACAGTATTTCCTACTACTTACAACATATACAATGTAATGTATTAGATGCCTTCCTATTGCATGAAGTACATATTCTCATAGAGTAATACTGGTAGATATGTTATAGTTATGGCAGTATGTCATATCCTACCTGTATTAATAAAAGGGTAATATGCAAATTAGACCATGAGACCTTCCAGACATCCTTCCAGACAAAGCCATGGTGGCAGGGTCGAGGCAGAGGTGGTTAGAGGTGATCAGGCCAGGAGGGGAAGGCAGTTGGGGGTGATCAGGCTGGCGGGGCGGGGAGCAGCTTTGGGGGAGCAGGCCAGCAGAGGGGATCAGTTGGGGGTGAGCAGGCCAGCAGGCAGAGTGGTTAGGGGCAATCAAGCAGGCAGGTAGGTGAGTGGTTAAGAGCCAGCAGTCCCGGTTGCGAGGGGGTTGTCGAACTGCCAGTTTAGGCCCAGTCCCACAGGGATCCCAGATTTGAGAGTATGCAGGCCAGGCTGAGGGACACCCCCCCCTTCCCCGTGCACGCGGGCCACTAGTGTAAGATAAATTTTAGAGTTCTGTTGTATAACACTGTGCCTATAATTAACAGTACTGTATTGTAACTTAAAAATGCCAAGAGGTTAGATCTCATGTTATATGTTCTTATTAGACACACACACACACAAGAATGTGTGTGGACGCAAAATACAAATATGAGCATGTTTCTTGTTTCCTAGAATTCAAAATGTGTGTGTGTTTTTTTCCTGCAGTATACAAATATTTGCCTGTATTGTTTGAGAAGCTGAGTTCATAAAGGATTTATAAAAATGAGGATATTAAAGATAATTTCACAAAGAACCCCAGGATCCTTATTCAAATTTATCTATATAAAATCAAAGCGAATCTAGTCAAATAAATAACTTTGGAAAGAATAACATAAAAATATACTTACATCTTTCAAGAAAAATAATGTTTGATAAAAGGTAATGTTTAATAAATGAGTTCCAAAAAAAAAAAGAAAGAAATCTGGACTCTGCTTCTGGTGAAATGTTACAAAAGAGTCCTTAAGAAAAATATAGCATGGTTTAGTGATTTTTAAAAAAATGAAATTTCTATATTTCCACCCATTTACAGTTTATATACCCATAGTAAAATTGTGACTTATACTTCTTGTCATCTTATCAATTGCTGCATTGATCATAAAATGTTGCCCATTTTTATTTAAAGATAGTTATACTAAACTCTAACTATGATCAAATAAAAACCAGACAACCTTGAAGGTGGAGGGAACAGAATTCTTTTTAATGCAGGACCATGAAAATTGGACTCAACCTAATGGACCAAGAAAACACTTACTAAAACTAAAACGGTATTGAAAGATGCTCTCTCAAAGGGATTGGTGAGATTATTCAGAGGACCCCTCATTTTGAGCTAGTAACTCTATAGTTTACCAGCTTCCCCTTACTTATTTCTCTAATAAATTCTCATTTTACTGTGATCAGTTATATGTATAAAATTAGGATTAAAATGATATGTTGTAAATTAAATTAGATTAATTCAAAATATTGAATGTATATTTACCTGTACAATACAAAAATTATATAAGCTCACATGTCATGTATAATTAAATTTTAAAAATGTGCCAATTATTATAAATAAGGATCTCACTTTTGATTATTTCCCAAGTAAGATGAATTTTATTTTTCCATATATCTGATGACAGAAGATAGCTATATCTTTTCCTATCAGTGTACCAAACCTTGAAAACATAATTCAATAGAAAAGGGAATAAAATAAATAGTTCATGTGTGTGCCAAGATAATACACCTACTGAGACATGGAGAAAAAAAGTGAATTTTTTCTATTATTTGTAAATAAATGTCAGTTTATTACACATTTTATTAGATCACTTTTTCCAATACAATATTTTGGGAAATAAAATGTCTTTTTACTAAAAAAAATGTTTGTTTGATTTTTTTCTTTGGTATATTTTATATTCACCACAATGGTTTGGATTATCATTTAAACATTTATACGTTGTAAAAGAAATGGCTTATAAAAGTGATGAAATGCATGCTTGTTCTATAAGATCAAATCTGAATAGAATCATGTTAATTAATCCACTCTCTCTTCAGATGGTAACCTTAAACTGGAATTATAAATCAGTTTACCACATAACTCAACAAATGAGTAGAGTATCATTTGAGCCCAGCTGGTGTGGCTCAATGGTTGAGCGTCGGCCCATGAACCAGAAGGTCATGGTTGGATTCCTGGTCAGGGTACATGCCTGGCTTGTGGACTTGATCCCCAGTAGGGGCTATGCAGGAAGCAGCCAATAAGTATTTCTATCCCTCTCCCTTCATCTCTCTAAAATCAATGAAAATACTTTTTTTTAATAAAAGAATGTCATTTGGTACTGATCATAGACAATTTATAGTGCAAAATACACATACAATATTTTTACTCACTCCTTTAATAACACTGTCAGTAACCCGTAAATGACGATTTAACAGCTCTGCAGATCCTCATTCATAAGGAGCAGGAGTAATGTACTAATAAGAGATTGCTCTTTTAACAGAATGAATTAAATGGTAGTGTCTGTGATTATAGCAAAATGATTAACTTAAGTGAATATAATGAAGCATGTAGTGAATTCTCAATATCCATTTCAGAGCAAGTGTACTTTGATCTCACTGTGTTTAAAGTGTATTCTGCTAAAAATGTGTGTGGTTTCAGAGATCTGAATAATCAGGCATCATGTGGAACAAAAATGAAAACTGTAAAGTAAATGCATGCTGGCATATTCATTACTGTTTCCAAGGTAGACAGTTTTCTTATTCTCCACAGTTCTTTCCCACAAATTGTCTCATTTAATCATCTTTCTTGTGCAAAGGCGCATTTGTCCACATGAAATGAATGGACACAGAGCATCTTAGCTATTCATTTCAGCTGTTACAATGACTGGCACCCATTGCTGTGTGGCTAATTTGGTCATGGTAGCTGGTAACCACTGGGAAGATTTTAAAGGAGCAGATCACCTGGCAGGATTGCAACCTGATGCACTTTCTATGGAAGACATTGCTTTAATATCATATTGATTTTACTAAAGACATACAGCACTTTGGATGTTTATGTTGTAAATAAATAAAAATGTGGCAAGTAATTTGCATTATGCAGAGATGCATATGTTTAATGCTTAACGAAATTTTATGGCAATCAAAATATGCAAAATAATTAAAGGTTTTTATTCCTATTCTTTCATTTTTCTGTAGCTGTATTGACTGCTGGAGTACAGATTTTTATTGCCCCAGACTTGGCAATATTTTTCATGAGATGGTAAATTAAGTCCTGCTGTTTCTAACTTCATAAACAGAAACTGTACTAGAAAATTCTCTATTACCTTTAACTTTCTTATTAAATTTAACCCATCTTTTCTGAAAAAAAGACCAAGAAGTAAAAACAGTCCTAGTACTAGATTGGATTTTAATTCTAGGTGTGTGGGGTGAGTGTAGCTGTGTATATGGTTTGTTTGGCCAACACAGTGTTTATAAAAATATTGAATGCATTAATGGAGGACATGCATACTCCAATTCCATTTTCCATGCTTGCATTTCATCTGGCCCTAAAAATTTGCTGTGTGTCATGTGAGCTGCAACTAGCTACATTTCAAACAGTGAGTGTATCATAGTCATTAAATATTCTATTCAAATTTTACTCTTAACTACTGCCAAGGAATGTGTAGAGGCTAATAGCTGTACCAAGTGATTCTCCATTTTAAATGAGCATGGAATCCAGATGGGAATAAAAGTAAGTTTTAATTCATTTTTATTATGTTGAGAATATATGTTATTTAGTTGTTGTGCAGTAAGTCCTTTCATAAAAAATAAAAGCAATTTTAAAACAATACATGTACATGGTAAGAATATAAAATAGTACAAACATGTTGGAGTAAAATGTGCCTTTCTTACACATTCCTTTCTTCTACACTCTAAAATAGATATAATTCTACAGAAATACACAGATAATCATGTGTATATATTAATTTTAAAACACACATTTTATTATGTTATGCACGCTTGTATGCACCATACTTTACCTTACTTAACAATGTCCTAGAGATCCTTCCTTAGCAATACATTTAGTTCTTCCTAGTTTTCATTATACTGTTTAGAAGCAGTCTGTTACATGGCTGTACCTGGAAATAAATCTTTCTTGATTCTGCAGGATTCTGCTTACTCTCTCTCAGCATCAGAATCCTGCTCATCCTCCTCCTTCTTGCTTCTTCTCCAATAGGGCAGTCCCAAGTCCTAAATCCCATTACCTCACTGTGACAATAAGTAAAAAATAAGTTATTTTAATTTTAATCAGTACACAGGTTATGTTGAAAGAAATTAATTTTGTCCAAGTGAATGAGTACATGATATTTTACATGAAGTGTATTTTTGTGTATGCACACACACATGACAAGGGAGGTGGGGATTGTAAGTATAACACAATGAGTGTGTTTTAAAGACGCTTCCTAGAGCAAGGCAGTGATGTTTTTGTAATTCTGAGTAAATGAAGGGGGTCGGGGGCAGGCAGCTATTACCTTCATGGTTACAGGGCGATATTCACAGTTTCCACAGAAGAGCAGCCATGTGGTATATGGTGCTTGGATGATCTGGACAATGGAAGGAAAACACATGATCTTGACAGAGGTGTTGTAGCTTATAGAGTCTGTAACATCTCTCAGGAGTCATCAATGCTGTGAAAACAGCTTTATAGTGAGAGGAATGATGATCCACAAAAGAGGTAGTTTAGGGACATTGAATATCATGTAAGACAGGGTTTGTAAAACTTCTACTCTAGGCAAAAATAAAAAGTTGCATTAAAGCAGATTTTATCCCAAGAAAAATCACTTGGATGGCTCATTTTTGCTATTCAAAATGAAGATTAAGAAAAGTTATCTTGCTGGGAAGGAAAGAGAAAGAATGTTTTGTGACTTATATCAATACAGTTTGGGAGATTAAATGAACCAATTTGAAATCTTTGCTTATCCTAGAGTCATGCTAGTCTCCTATATGTTATTCTAAAAGTTTTATAGTTTAAGATTTTAGAATAGGCTATGATCTTTTTTTATTTGATATTTGTGTATAGAGTACAATTGATCAACATAAAGCCTTATGCCTTTAGAGGCAGTTATAACTTCTAGTGAGGGAGCTATTAGTGTGCCATAGCTAAGTAGGAGGAACCATGTGTTCTTAGTTGCCTGAAACAGTCTTGATTTATGCCTGCTATTTGTGCAGATTTACTGATATTCACTTTTTAGCTCTAATGTACTCCCATTTGGTGCTAAGTAGTCATCACTAGCTACAGGCCACCTTTTGACAGAAAGCTACTGAATGACATTTAGATTAAATAATAGGTTGGGTTTAACAAGATTCACCCCAAAACACACACAAAAAAGCCCTTTTTGATACTATCATTTTTTTCTGTACTCCTCTATATTTACTCCTCATGACCACCTCTTAATTATCTTTTTATTTTTTGTTATTTATTGAGCAATTTGAGAGAGAGAGAGAGAAGCATCGATTTGTTGTTCTACTGATTTTTGCATTCATTGGTTGATTCTTGTAGGTGCCCTGACTTGGGATCAAACCTGAAACTTTGGTATATCAGGACAATGCTCTGAGCTACTCAGTCAGGGCCTCAATTTTCATTTTTTAATGGGGTTTAAATGGTGATAGTCTAATCAGGTTTCATACCATTGTCAACATCAACATAATGAAAAGGTCTAAAACACAATTGAATCAGTAGAATTAGAATCTACTATTGGTTGCATTTTTGTTTATTAACAAAAATAGACTTTGATTTTTCTCTCCCCTGAATGTGACGATGTCCAATTAAAAATAAATGATAGTTTAATCAAATAGACTTTATTACTAATAAGTCAAAAATATTATGAATTTTAGTGTTTAGTTCATCACGGGTAGAAAACTGGATCAAATATTAGATAAAGTCTTTTAAAATTTATTGTAGATAAACTCATATTCACACCTGTATTATGAGTAGTCAAACTATAACCTAAGGATGTTTGTTTAACCTTGGAAAAGACCCTTAATCAATTTAAATTTCTATGCAATGGTAGTGAAATAGCACACGATTTATAAGGACTTCTAATGATTGGTCAAAATATTAGTAAATGTAAAATCTATACCAGTATGTGATTAAAGTTTTTAATTTATTTATTTTTAATGTCATTAAGCATGTGACAGGATTTAACTCTACCATTTTTTTTGTATAAGATTTACATCATTTTTGTTTCTCTGTTTCTTTAATACTGCCTTCTTTTGTGATAATATACATTTTCTTATACTTTTATTTCTGTTGTTTATTTAAATACTAGAAGCCTGATGCACGAAATTCATGGAAGGGGCTCGGCCCTTACAGCCCCGGCTGCCTCGGCCCTCCTTCGTCTGGAAGGTCGTCCAGATGTCATTCCACTGTTTGACCATTTGGTCCATTTGCATATTACACTTTTATTATTATAGATATTTTGGAATTACTATCTTAGTAGTTACCCTGGGTATTAAAATTAATACCTTAATTTAAACAATCTAGTTTAATTAATTACCAAGTTAATTTCAATACTATACAAAAACTTTGCACTAAAATGGCTCATTTGCACTGCTAACTTTTATGCTATTTTTATCATACATATTACATCTTTATACATTGCTAGAGGCCTGATGCACAAAATTCGTGCAAGGGGCTTGGCCCCTGCAGCCGTGGCAGCTGCCTCTGCCTGGGCCTCCACCGCCAGGGCTTCATCTGGAATGTTGCCCAGTCTAATTAGCATATTATGCTTTTATAATTATAGATAGCCTATTAATGCCATTAATGCTTTTGCATTTTTTCTATTAAAAGAGATTTGAAAAAGTTATAAGAATGCATATTATTTTATATTTACCCATATAGCTAATTTCATCAGAGCTCTGTATTTGTGTGGATTTGAGCTAGTGTCTAGTGTCCCTATAGTTCATCTTGAAGGACTACTTTTGGTGTTTGTTGCAGGGCAAATTGGAAAACAATAGGCCCTCAGTTTATTTTATATGAGAATTTCTGTGCTCCATCTTCATTTTTTATTGTAATCTCACCTGAGGATATTTTTTTTCATTAATTTTTTTAGAGAGAGTGGAAGAGCAGGAGGGAGGGGGAGAAGAGAGACAGAGAAACGTCAATGTGAGAGAGACACATCAATTGGTTGCCTCCCACATGCACCCCAACCAGGGCCTGGGTCAAACCAGCAGCCTAGATACGTACCCTTGCTTGGGAATTAAACCCAGGACCCAGGATCCTTGTAAATGCTCTAAAAAATGAGTCATACCAGCCAGGGCCTATCGTAATTGTTAATATTGTTAATTTATTCTTAAAAATATTTTTTATTGATTTCAAAGAGAGGAAGGGAGAGGGAGAGAGAGATAGAAACATCAGTAGTGAGAGAGAATCTTCAATGGCTGACTCCTGCAGGCCCCCCATTGGGGATCGAGCCTGCAACTGGGGTATGTGCCCTGACCAGGAATCAAACCATGACCTCCTGGTTCATGGGTAGACACTGAACCACTAAGCCACATTGGCCAGTACTATCTTCATCTTTAAAGGACAGGTTTGCTTTATATGAGATTCTTAGTTGACCTTTTATATTTCTTTCAGCAATTTGAATATGCCTTCTGAAATAGTTAGCATTGTGTGCCAACTTGGAGGATGTTTTTGGATGAGGTAAATCTTTAAATAGGTGAACTTCAAGTAAAGCATATTGCTGTCCGTAATGCAGGTGGGCATCATCCAATCAGTTGCAGGCCTAAATAGAACAAAAAGAGCAGCCTCCTTATGCAAGAGAAAAAAATATCTAGCAGACTATCTTTGGACTTCATCTGCTCCCCAGCTCTTCTTGGCCTCCACCTGCTGGCCTTCAAACAGAAACTGCACCTTCAGCTTTCCTGAGTCTTGAGCCTGCCAGTCCACACTGGAGCTCCTGAGCCAATTTCTTATAATAAATCTCTTCACGTACTTTTGTGTCACACACATACACACGTACACACACACACACACACACACACATACTATAGTCTATTTCTTTGGAGAACCCTGACCAACACAGATTTTGGTACTGAGAGTAATTCTAGAGGAACAGGATCTTAAGCATGAATTTTGTGATTTTGTTCTGGAGTTTCTAGAATTGGCTTCCTAGTCTTATTAGATTTAAAGACACTAATGACTCTATTCCCAGGACCAGAGAGATACTGTTTATGGCATAGGAGGCAATAGAAATACCTAAAATATCACCATTGGACACTCCTAGTCAAACATTTACTAGTGTAAGGTTAAAGGTGACTATGTATATGATACTTTTCAAACATTTTTTTTTCAAACTAATCAGTATAATGGGTTTGGGGTTTTGCTACTAATGTCACTAGACAATGTGGGGAAAGAAATGGATGAGTTTAGGGATTCAAATTCCCAGCTCAGGTGCTGCATAAATGACCTGAAAGCTTCTTGTAGCCACAGGAATGAAACTGCTGAAAACCAAATCCAGATCTCATCTTGTAATTGGCTGACTGACAATGCAAATTGAATTCTCAGCCTCATGGGGTATGTTCTGTTTAAATGAGAACATTGATTGGAGATGAGTGGGCTACTGAAAGTTGGGAATGCGATGTATAGAAAGACGCTGATGAAACGAGGAAGCAGCATCTTCACCTTTAGTATGAACCTACTCACCATCCCTTAATGAGGATAGTAATAACTATGTGTTGCCTAAGAAAACTGTAATGGCCTCCCCTGGGGCAGTTATCATGCAAGACAATGCTGATTCTTCTCAGGAACCACCCTCAGAAAACCTCTTTGCTTCTAGACTTATAACTAGATTCAGTTCCCAGCAGACCACCAAAAAAAGTTGCAAAGAGTGATGGACAAGGAGGTGAGTTATACTCCAAAATAACTATTTGCATTTTCTCATTTGTAGAGACAGGACTATGAGGAATATCTGTGGATGTGGATATTAAGGATATTGAATAATGATGAAAGAAACATAAAATTAGATCAGGACAAATTTGTTGATAAGGGCCCACTAAGTGAAGATTCTAAATTTAATAGTGGGAATTAGGAAGAGCTGTAACAGTTTGGGTTGGTTATTTGGCTGAAACAAGGACTAAAAGGTAGTCCAGAGTGAGTGAGCTATAAATTCAAAACCTGCCATAGTTTACTGTAGAGGAAGGTATTCAAAGGCTTGAAGATGTTAGAACGTTAGAGAGGATTTGTCATTTAAGATCTACTCATCCATCCTGAAGGGTCCCGAAGACACAACTTTCATCATGACTGTAAGAAATTAGTTTATGTGGGGAGCCCTGATATCTGTGAGGAGTTCCATGATTGAAATTTTCTGAAAGCCAGACCTTTCAGTGGAAACTGTGATCACCTTTCAGAAACCTAAATGCAATGCGAGTAATTGGGTCCTGCGGTGATGGTGGTCAAGTGGTGGTACTCGGCCCTCAAAGGCAAGGTAGGCATGGTTACTGTAAAGGACAGCAGAGTCAAAGCAGTTAGAATCCTCTGACTCACACAGATTTATGGGTTTGGCTAGTTGATCAAGGTGTTCCTAGAAATGAAATGGATTGGAAGCTACTAAGATCTTACCTGATCTCCATAAGCAGAAAAATTCTAGGTCAAGTGAACAAAAATCTAGCCTGAATCATAAAAAACAGAGTCATATGCATCAAATAATTCCCATACTTGAGTCAGCTTATAGTCCCAGAACTCCTTGAATGAAGGTGATGCCAGTTCCACTCGAGAAAGCGTCTTGGTACAATGGCAGAAGATGGTACTATTAATTCTTCTCCCAGTCTTGCCCAAAGGAATTTAAGAATTCATACCAGGTTAACTGTGCATTGGAGGGAAAGGAAATAATCAACCCTTGGGGGGCTACTGAATACTGGCTCTGAACTGACACTAATCCCAGGAAAGACAAAACATCAATGTCATTTACCACTCAGAAGAGAGGCTCATAGAGATCAGGTGATCAATGGGAGTTTTAGTTTAGACCTGTCTCATTGTGGGCCTGTGGGTCCTGATTCCATCCTGTAATTATCTCCCCAATTTTGAAATGCATAATCATAATGGATATAATCAGTTTCTGGCAGAATACCCAATTGTTCCTGGAGTAAGGGCAATATGGCAGAAAGTCTGTGTGGAATCTACTAGAACTGCCTCTACTTACAGAAATAGTAAACCAAAAGCAATATCATATTCATGGAGCAATTGCAAAGATTAGTGCCACCAAATGAAGGATGCAAAGGTTGTGATTCCCACCATGCCCCATGCAACTTGCTAATTTGTCCTGTGTAGAAGACGGATGGATTTTAGTGAATGACAGTAAATTATTGTAAACTTAATCATGTAGTAACTGCAATTTCAATTTCTCTGTCAGCTGTGGTTTCATTGCTTAAGCACATTAACACATCCCTTGGTACCGGGCACACAGCTATTAATTTAGCAAATGCTTTTTTCCCCAATTCCTGTTAATAAAGACTACCATAACATTAGCTTTCAGCTTGCAAGGCCAGCAATACCCCTTCACTGTCTCCTACCTCAGGAATATATCAGCTCTCCAGAGTATGTCATAATTTAGTTTACAAAGGTCTTATTTACCTTTCTATTCTACAAGGTTCCATACTAGTCTATTACGTTGATGACATTATACTGATTGAACCTGATGAGGAAGAAGTAGCAATTACTCTAGACTTATTAATAAAACATTTACGTGCCAGGAGGTGAGAAATAGTCTACAAAAATTCAAGAGCCTTCTACTTTAGTAAAATTTATAGGCAACCAGTGGTGTGGGGCATATTGAGATATCCCTTTTAAAGTAAAAGATATATTGTTGAAGCTGGATGCTCCTATCACCAAAAAAAGGAGGCACAAGGCGGTGGGCCATTCTGGATTTTGGAAGCAACTTATTCCTCATTCCTCTGGCCCATTTATCAAGTCTCCTGAAATGGGGCCCAGGACAAAAGGCAGCAGACTGCCTTTGGTCTTATCTGCACCGTTATTGCTTCTACATCTGTGTCAGCATTCAGGCTGGAACTGCAACATCAGCTCTTCTGGGTCTTGAGCCTCTGGCTCACTGCAGATGTTAAACTTCTCAGCTTCTATAATCATGTGAGCCAATTCCTTATTTTATATGTATGGTGAGTATGTGAAACAGTTTATTTTTCTATTACTTTTATTATTTATTGTATTATTTTCCATACTCACAACCGTAAACCTACTTTGTCCCACCCTGTATATCTCCTCTTGATTCTGTTTCTCTGGAGAACCCTGATTATAACAAGCCATCTCATTTCCTTTGTCCTTTATTGTTTCTTTTCTTTTCTTTTTTTCAAATTAAAATTTATTGGGTGACATTGATTAATAGGATCACATAGGCTTAAGGTATAGATTTCTATGATACAAGATCTACATATTGCACTGTGTGCCCACCATACAAAGCCAAATCTTCTTCCATCACCATATAATGTGCCCTCTTCACCCCCACCCACCCATCCTCTTCCCTCTGGCAACCTCCACACTGCTGTTTGTGTCCAAGTGTTTCAGGTTTATATCCCACATAAGAGTGAAAATCTTATGGCTCTTAGCTATCTTTGACTGGCTTATTTCATTTAGCATAATATTCCATCCATGCTATTGCAAATGACAATGTTTTGTCCTTTCTTATGGCTGAGTAGTATTCCATTGTGTATGTGTACCACATCTTCTTTATCCAGTTCTGTATGGCAGGACACGTTGGTTGTCTCCATGTCTTGGCCACCATGAATAAGGCTGCAATGAACATAGGGGTGCATATATCTTTGCGAATACATGTTTTCAAGTTTTTGAGTAGATGCCCAGGAGAGGGATTGCTGAGATATATGGTAACTCTTTTCTTAATTTTTTGAGGAATTGCCAGACTCTTTTCCATACTGGCTATACCAGTCTACATTCCCACCAGTAGTGAATGAGGGTTCCCTTTTCTCCACAACCTCCCCAATACTTGTTGTTGCTTGTCTTGTTGGTAATGGCCACTCTAGCAGGTGTGAAGTGGTTTCTCATTATAGGTTTACTTGCATTTCCCTCATTGCCAGTGAGGTTGAACATCTTTTCATAAATGCATTGGCCATTTGTGTGTCTTCTTGGGAGAAGTGTATTTTCAGGTCCTCTACCCATTTTTTAAAATTTCTTTATTGATTAAGGTGTTACATATGTGTTCTTATTCCCCCATTAAGCCCCCTATCCCGCCCACTCATGCCCTCACCCCCCTGTTGTCTGTATCCATTGGTTAGGCTTATATGCATGCATACAAGTCCTTTGTTTGATCTCTCCCCTTTACCCCCACCCTCCCCTACCTTCCCTCTGAGGTTTGATGGTCTGATCGATGTTTCTCTGTTTCTGGATCTGTTTTTGTTCATCAGTTTATGTTGTTCATTATATTCCATAAATGAGTGAGATCATGTGATATTTATCTTTCTCTGACTGGCTTATTTCACTTAGCATAATGCTCTCCAGTTCCATCCATGCTGTTGCAAAGGGTAAGAACTCCTTTTTTACCGCAGCATGGTATGCCCATTTTTAATTGGATTGTTTGTTTATTTGGTTTTGAGTTCTTTATTTATTTTGGATATTAAACCTTTGTTGAAGCTATTGTTTGAAATATCTCCCATTCAATCAGCGACCTTTCTATTTTGTTGTTGGTTTCTTTTGCTGTGCAGAAACTTCTTAATTTTAAATAATCCCATTCATTTATTTTTGCATTTATTTCCCTTCCATTTGCATCAAGTTCATAAAATGTTCTCTACTACCAAGGTCCATACATTTAGTACCCATGCTTTCTTCTCATATTTAATCTTAAATTAAATATAAGATTAAGTATAATCTTATATTTAATTTAATCTTATATTTAGGCTTCTGATCCATTATGAATTAATCTTATATTTAGGTCTCTGATCCTTTATGAATTAATTTTTGTACATGGGGGAAAAACTGTAGTCTAGTTTCTTTTTTCTTTTTTTTTTCTTTTTTGCATGTGGCTTTCCAATTTTCCCAGCACCAGTTATTGAAGAGGCTTTCTTTAGTTCATTGTGGGTTTCTTCCTCCTTTGTCAAAAATTATCTGCCCATATTCATGTGGATTTATATCTGGACTCTCAATTCTGTTCCATTGATCTGTTTTTCTGCCAATACCATGCTGTTTTGATTATCATAGGTCTGTAGTATAATTTGAAATCAGGCAATGTGATACCTCCAGCTTTGTTCTTTTTTCTCAGAATTGCTTTGGCTATTCAAGATCTTTTATGATTCCATAAAAATCTGATGATTATTTTTGTTCTATTTCTTTTAAAAATGACATTGGGGATTTGATGGGGATTGAATTAAGTCTCTATATTGCTTTGGGTAATGGCCATTTTAGCTATGTTGATTCTTCCAATCCATGGACATGGGATATTTCCCCATTTTGTTGTGTCTTTTTCAATCTCTTTTAATAATGCTTTGTAGTTTTTAGTATATACCAGTAAGTCCTTAAGTTTATTCTTAGGTGTTTTATTCTTTTGGTTGCAATTGCAACAGGAATTGTTTTATCATTTCTTTTTCTGAAGTTTCATTGTTAGTATTCAGGAAGGCAGTGGAAATTTGTGCATTGTTTTTGTATTCTGGAACTTTACTGTATTTGTTTATTGTTTCTAATACTTTTTTCTGGTGGATCTTTAGGGTTTTCTATGTATAGAATCATGTTGTCTGCAGAAAGTGACACTATCACTTCTACCTTCCCGATCTGGATGCCTTTTATTCTTTCCCTTGCCTTATTGCTCTGGCTAGGAATTCCAGAACTATCCTATATAATAAAAGCCTAATATGCTAAGTGTCTGGTCGTCCAGTTTGCTGTTCAACCAATCAAAGCATAATATGCTAATGATATGCTAAGGCCGCTCAACCACTAAGGGGCAGACACTCAACCAGTTGACCAGTCACTATGACATGCACTGACCACCAGAGGGCAGATGCTCTGACCAGTAGGTACTGAGCAAGATGGGCTGGACATGCCCTGGAGCCCTCCTGTGGTCCTTCCCTGGCTGGCCAATCTCTTGTGTCCCTCTCCGGCCCTGATTGTGCACAGGTGGGGTCCCTCGGCCTGGCCTGAGCCCTCTCACAATCCAGGACCCCTCGGGGATGTCAGTCAGAGAGCCAGTTTTGGCCCAACGGCAGAACGACCGGTCTCTATGATACGCACTGACCACCAGGGGGGCAGACGCTCAGTGCAGGAGCTGCCCCCTGGTGGTCAGTGTGCTCCCACAGGGGGAGCACCACTCAACCAGAAGCCGGGCTCATGGCTGGCTAGTGCAACGACAGTGGCAGGAGCCTCTCCTGCTTCCCTGGCAGCTCTAAGGATGTCCACCTGATGGCTTAGTCCCACTCCCCGTGGGACTAAGCCATCAGTCTGACATCCCCCGAGGGCTCCCAGACTGCAAGAGGGTGCAGGCCAGGCTTAGTTCCACACCGCCCACCGCCCCCCGAGTACACAAATTTCATGCACCAGACCTCTAATGTTGAATAAGAATGGTGAGCGTGGGAATTTTTGTCTTGTTCTTGAGGAAAAGCTTTCAATTTTTGCCATTGCATATCATATTGGCTGAGGTTTTATCATATATGGCCTTTATTATATTGAGGTACTTCTATTTCTATTTTATTCATAAATGGATGTTGTATCATAGCAATTGCTTTTTCTGAATATATTGATAAGATTGATTTCTAGCCTTTCTTTTGTTAATGTGGTGTATTATATTGATTTATTTGCATATGTTGAATCATCCTTGTGTCCCTGGACTGAACCCCCTTTGATTGTGATGTATTTTATTTTTTTTTTGGTATTCAATTTCCTATTATTTCATTTAGGATTTCTTTATTGTTTTGGATATGAAGTTAGCTATATATTTTATTGGGGTACAGTTGTACATGATGAGTCCTATTTCTCTTTCTGCTTTCAAGATTCTCTTTGTCTTCTTTTCCCTCAACATTTTTACTATGATGTATCTATGTTTGGATCTATTTGAGTTTATTCTACTTCCTGGATATTTAGATTCATATTTTTCAATCTATTTGGGAAATGCTTGACCATTATATGTTTAAATAATCTTTCTGACATTTTCTTTTCTCTCCATATAAGCCTCGTAATATGTTTATGTTGAATACTTAATGATGTTACACTGGTTTCTGAGGCTCTGTTCATTTTTTTTCTCATTGTTTTTCCTTTCTTTTTCTGGGACTAGATGATCTCAATTAGCCTGTCTTCATTTTCATTGATTCTTTCTTCAGTCATTTTAAAGCTGTAGTTGTACTACTTCAATGAACTATTTTATTTACTATACTTTTTAACTTCCAGAATTTGTTTGATTATATATATGATTTCTACCCCTTTATTGATGTTTTGTATTTAGTAGACCATTATTTTCATACTTTCCTTTAATTCTTTAGACATGTCTTTAAAAGTTCTTTGAACATTTAAAGTTGGCTTCAAGTGTCTATTAGGTCTATCATCTAGTCTTCCTCAGAGCAGCTTCCATTGACTGCTTTTATTGCTGTGTATGGATCATAATTTTCTTTTTCTTTGGGTGTCTTATAATATTTGATGAAAATTCAGCATTTTAAATAATATAATGTTACAACTCTAGAAATCAGATCGCCCTTCCAGCTTCCTCAGAGTTTGTGCTGTTTTTACTATTTGTTTGTTTAGTGATTTTCCTGGACTAATTTTGTAAAGTGTGTGTTTATGTGTGTGTATAGCCACTGAAGTATATGCTTAATTAGCCTAGTGATTGGTTAATGATTGAACAGAGGTTTCTTAAAAATGCCTTGGACCTGTTTGTCACCTAACTTTTGTTGAGGGGGATATCTGTGTGTTTGGAGCATATTTTCCACATTCCAATAGACAGCTTCCAAAACTACCTTAGCCTTTACTTACTCCTTGCAGAGCCTCAAGGTTTTCAGAATTGAGAGATTAAGATTTTCTTGGCCATACACAGAGCTCTGGATATGTTTTTGGAATTATAAGATTCCCAAAAATATGATGGAGCTTTATAAAGCTCTTCATGAACATCTTATTCCATAATTTCTTCTTTGTGGTGAGCTGGGAAAGTGGTAATTGTAGTTAAGGTAGCTGCAATATTAAACAGTTGCTCCTGACTGTATTCATCAAGCACTCAGGTCGTAGGCCAGTTCATATAGAGCAAGCTCTGAATAAGGTAAAACAAGCCCTGTGGAAGAGCTTTACAGCAAGCTACCATGGAACTTAAATAGTGATAATTCTCAGGAAACCTAACTTTTGGGATAACTCCAGACCTTTTGTCTCCTCCACTGGATTCCAGGCTTCCAGAATTTAACAGTTAATGCAATTACTAGGCAGTAGGTATTTAAATCTATAATAGAACTGGAAAGAAGAAAATGCAATTAAGGCAAATTATAAAATGTTATTAAGCTTGCTGTGGTTACCTAGATTTAAATGTTTTTCTTGAATAAATAATCTTTATATTGTTGGGATCCATTAATTAATTTCCAGTATTCCAGAAATTTTTATTTAAATAAATTTTGTTAGTATTATTGTTGCTTTTATTATGAAGTGGATTTTCAGAGGTGTTTCCTCTAATTCTGGAAGTCTTTTTCCTCCTTTACCAATTTTTATTTCCTCTAAATATTTACTCTAGCAATATTCCATATTTTTCTGTGTATAAGATGCTATTTTTTTCTAAAATCGTTAGACTGAAAATCGAGGGGTGTCTTAAACATGGAAGTCAACTGTGGAGGGAGCTGAGAGGGTGCATAACTACCATACCTTGTCAAACAGGCTTCCTCCAATCAGGAGCCTTATTGTTACTGATGTCAGCTGATGCCATAATTGGAGGTGGAGGAGGAGGTGGAGAGTGCACAGATGCAACAGGGACCAGAGCGTTAGGAGCCCATAAAGATGTCAAAATATAAAAACAATAAATACCAGTAAGCAATTGTCTTACTTTGCAAAATTCAAACTGAGTGTAATCAGCTATGCAAAAGAGCATGGAGATAGAGCTGCAGGGAGACAATTTGGACCTCTTCCCATTGAGTGTATGATCAGACAGTGAAGAAAATAGAAAGAACAACTCCTGAAGGTGCCAAAAAAGAAGAAAGCCTTAAGAGGAAAACCAGCAAAATGTTTATAATATTGATTTCTTAATTTGGGGTTGGAAAAGTGTGTGTGGGGGGCATCTTATACATGGGGGTATCTTATACATGGAAAAATATGGTAGCTATCCATTAAGTTCTTTTTTTAAACATGATATATAATTATGAACTTTTCTTTTTATTTTCATTACCACTATTTGAAAGCCAATGGTCAAATACACTGCAAATTATCTACACATTTTATATAACATTGTTTCCTAAAATATTATTTTGTATCCTCTTACTACAAGTATATAGTTATTTTCCTCTACTTAAGGATATAACAGAAAAATAATAGGCCTGGAATTGAAAACTGTCATATTCTGACCCTACTCATCTCTCAGTGCATTTACTACTACTTATCTCAAGACTTCATAAATAAATGATGAACTTGATTTCTGATTTGAAATTAGTAAAATAACATAATTAGTTTCTACTAGCCATGTTCTGTCATTGTGAACTAATAAAGAAAACATTAAGTCTGAGTTCAACAAGTGGGTGGGCATTCAAACATTGGGCATAATATTTTGAAATCTCTGGTCCTATTTTCTGAGAATTAGTGTATATAGTAATAGTTATGAGGACCAAGGATTGAACAAGATTAGCTATAAAACACAATTCAAATATCAGTTAGTGCTATTTGTTGAATGTTGTACATTCAAGAAAAGATTTATAAGCAAAAATTTGATGCAAACTCATTTTTACCTAAATCAAATAAAATAGCCAAGGGAATTATTACAGTTTAATGTAATAACCTCATACAGTGCCCTTAGGAGAGAGTAACTGGAATATAAGTGAAGTAAAATGGCTTGCAACACATGATTATTTTTACTGTGCTCTCATCCAGCAGAGTGGTATACTGCATTCACCACTGAAAACAGAGAGTAAATGGGCAAAATTTATCAATGTTTACAGAGCCATTTTCCAATAAGAATGATAATGAT
Organism: Cnephaeus nilssonii; assembly: GCF_951640355.1. Lineage (NCBI taxonomy): Eukaryota > Metazoa > Chordata > Mammalia > Chiroptera > Vespertilionidae > Cnephaeus > Cnephaeus nilssonii. Next base: position 72,603,123 of record NC_137079.1, on the reverse strand, counting down.
TCTGTCTACAAAAATATGAATATTTCAACCCAATTTTACTTTAAAGTGGTTAATCAGGTTCCTTTATAGTTTAAATAAAATATCCTTTCAAAAATCTGATTGTGTTCATCCAATATCCAGTCTGGCCTTCTCTCTTTTAGTAATTGAATGTCTGCTATTTAGAGGAACATATGGCCATGTAGATTAAAGTCTAATTTAGATTTATTGATAATCTCTTTTTCTGAATGTGGGTTTACAACACAATACTTTGATTCTGATTTTATTTCCAAAATAGCAAGATGCTATATAGGACTATATAATTTCTGGGAAATAGAAGATTCCCTAAAATAAGTAGTATTTATGTTACTAAACCTGTATAGGTAATCATGTCTTATTTAAGATCACCAGAGAACAAAACTCACAATAACAATCTATTCAACAACACTTGAGTAGTTTACAGATACCTTAGGTATAGTATGTCAAACAAATTGAAAAACCCTACTTCACCTACTCCCAGATTGCTCACCTTCCTACATTTTTTCATTATCATTATGTAACACTACCATTTATCCAGTTGTGGAAGAAATTATCCATTACATCACATTCTCTTTCACCTCTTTATCCAATCCAGTGATATTTCAGTATATATTATATTCTAAATAGTTATTATACATATTTACTTTGTTGTATCTTCACTGCTATCAGCCTAGCCTAAATCAATATTCTTAATCTCATAGGCTAGCCTCCTGAACTGGATTTCTCTGCAGGTATTAGTTCCTCATTTTAATTCACCCTCCCTACTACAGCATATGTGTGTGTTTCAAATTCCAATCAGAGCTTTCCTATTCTTTGAGTAAGGCCTAAAACTCCAAACATAAGGGTGAAGTGTTCTGAGTCCTTCCATATTATTCCCTTTTATTTAAGGCATCCAAACTAGCGGTGTGTAAAAAAAATATGGTTATCATCAACTTTCTGAGGGAAACACAACTGGTATTTATTCAGCAACAAAAATAAAATCCTGTCATTTGGAACAACATAGTTGAATCTTATGGGAATTATGCTAAGTAAAATAAGTCAGGCAGAGAAACAGATATGATGTGTGATCTCACATGTGGAATCTAAAACATCACCAACTCATAGAAACAGAGAGCAGATTGGTAATTACCAGGAGTGGGTGGGTTGCGGTGGAAATGGGTGAACATGGTCAAAGAGTACAAACTTCCATTTATAAGATGAGTAATTTCTGTATAACTAATATACAAGTTGCTGACTAGTTACAAATACTGTATTATATATTTGATAGTTGGTAAGAGATTAGATCTTAACCTTTTGCACTCGGATGTCGAGTGTGACTCAAAACGGTTAGCATTGGTAGCAGGAATCGAGAAAAAAGCAAGCGAGTGCAAAGGGTTAAAAGTTCCCACCACACCCACATACAAAATTCTAATGATGTGAGGATATAGATGAGTTAACTAACCTTATTTTGGAAATAATTTGCAATATATATATATTTCATATCATTTTTTCTGTATGCTTTAAATTACACAATGTTATATGTCAATTATCCTATATAATAAAGAGTTAATATGCAAATTGACTGTTATTCCAACATCCTATATAATAAAGAGTTAATATGCAAATTGACTGTTATTCCAACACACAAGATGGCTGCCCCCATGTGGAAACAAGATGGCCTCCACAAGATGGCCAGCAGGGGAGGGCAGTTGTGGGTGATCAGGCCAGCAGGGGAGGGCAGTTGGGGGTGACCAGGCTGGCAGGGGAGGGCAGTTAGGGGCAATCAGGCCAGCAGGGGAGCAGTTTGGCATTGATCAGGCTGGCAGGGGAGTGGTTAGGGGGTAATCAGGATGTCAGGCAGAAGCGGTTAGGGGCAATCAGGCAGGCAGGCAGGTGAGCAGTTGGGAGCCAGCAGTCCTGGGTTGTTGAGAGGGATAAGGCCTAAACAGGCAGTCAGGCAGTCAGATATCCCTCAAGGGGTCCCAGATTGGATAGGGTGCTGGCTGGGCTGAGGGACACACATCCCCCGCCCCATGCATGAATTTCATGCACCAGGCCTCTAGTATTTCAATAAAGCTGAAAGTAGTAGAACTATACAGTTGGAAAGAGATGCACATAATTAGCAGTCTGAGCTGCTCCTTCACACAACTGGTTCCCCAAACTTGGGATTTTTGTACTTGTTAATTAAAATTTAAATCCTTTTTTATCACACTGCACCTTTAAAAAGATTGTTTTTCATTGCTATTAGAATAAAATTAGGAATCCATACTTCTGATTCTCTACCAACCTCATCTCATCCTACCCTTTATCCACTTTGTTTCAACAACACGAACATTCTAATAGGTCCAATAATTGATAAAACAATTCTCCCCTTCTGCTTGTATTTCTATTTCTTGTTCCTACAGTGTTTTCCCTGAGGGTCTTCTCATAGTTGCCCTCTTCTCCTTCAGGTCTCAGTTTAAATACCACCTCCTCAGAATGATCTCTGTTATATACATTTGAATTTTCCAGGGCACTTTTCACAATCTATAATTATTTAGTTATTTCTTATTTACTATTACTTATTAATTATTTGCTTATTTATCTTTCATATCCTACAGAAAAAAATGTAAACAACTTAAATGCAGGGAACTGCTATGTCTTATTTTCAATTATTCCTGGACTGAGCACATATTTAGGGCAAGCATACATTTTTAAATGGATTAATGTTTTATGTGTTTAAACTATATTTTAAAGAAAAACTTAGTAAAACAGACTAATATTAATTGTGCTAAAATACATAATTTTTTAAATGTGAAAATCATAATTTTATATTAGTTAAAGTACATTAGATATTTAATATGTATAGTGTTTTTTATGTATTATATTTAACATGTAGGGCAGACTTTTATTCAATTGAACTTTTGATTGAGAGGAACTATGACCAAGGAGCCTTATGTACACATATGCTTAATATAAATGATGTGACTTTGGGTTCTGAGACATTGTCAGAATCCAATGAGACTTTTGAGAATGGGTGACTGTAGTATTTTTTTAAAATAAATCTTTATTGTTCAGATTATTACAGATGTTCCTCTTTTTCCCCCCACAGCTCTCCTCCACCTGGTTCCCTCCCCCCACCCCATGCCTTTACCCCCACCACTGTCCTCATCCATAGGTGTAAGATTTTTGGCCAATCTCTTCCCACACCTCTCACGCCCCCTTACCCCCAAGAATTGTCAGTCCACTCCCTTTCTATTCCCCTGATTCTATTATATTCACCAGTTTATTCTGTTCATCAGATTTTTTATTGACTTGATTTTTACATTCACTTGTTGATAGATATGTATTTCTTGTCACTTTGTTGTCCATAATTTTTATCTTTACCTTTTTCTTCTTCTTCCTCTTCTTAAATACCCTTCAGCATTTCATATAATCCTGGTTTGGTGGTGATGAACTCCTTTAGCTTTTTCTTGTCTGTGAAGCTCTTTATTTGACCTTCAATTGTAAATGATAGCTTTGCTGGGTAGAGTAATCTTGGTTATAGGTTCTTGCTCTAGTCTATTGTTGAATTTCTATATATTATTCTTTATTTAAGACAGTGTATGCTTAATTTCTGACTAGTCCTTTTCCATTTTTTTGGCATTCTCATTAAGATCCTTGAAGGTCTCACTAAGTTCCTCAGAGGTCTCACTAAGTTTCTCGGAGGTTTCTAGAAGATTCTTGAGTAACCTTATAACTGTGGTTTTGAACTCTATATCCAGTAGTTTGCTTTCCTCCATTTCTTTCATTTGTGACATGTTTCTTTGTCTCCACATTGTGGCTGCTTCCCTGTGTTGATAGAGTGGCTTTGTGTGGTAGGTGTCCTATAGGGCCCAGTGGCTCAGCTTCCTCAATCACCTGAGGTAGACACTCTTGGTGCACCCCTTTGTGGACTGGGTGCACAGCCTTATTGTTGGTATCACTGGGAGGAATTGACCTCCAGGCCAATTGGCTGTGAGGACCCGCTATGTCTATAATGGAAGAACTGATGTTCTGGAGACACCCTTATGGGGCAGGACTTGCTTCAGTGGGGCTTTGGTGCTCACTGAGTCTGCCTCTTGAGTATGTCACTTATGGATGTGAGGAGTTGAAATCTGGTATCATCTCACAATGACCACTAGACACTGGCTCCTGGATCTCCAAGGAGGTGCAAAGTCAGCTACTGTCTGAGGCCACCCAGCAGGAGCTACAGCGAGATCTGTAGATTTCTCCTCTTTGTTTGGGGTTTGGAAGTTTTGAAGCTCTCTGACCCAGCTGCAGTTTGTTAGGTTAGGCTGCGAAAGGACAGGCCATTCATATGCAAAAGCTGCTGCACACAGCTTGGGTGGGGTTGTAAATTGGGTGGGGTGGGATCTCAGGGAATCACCAGGGTGGAGCAGCAAACAGCGATGGCTGCCAGTCAGCCGTCTCTGCGTCTCCATGTCTCCACACCCCCACACAGTAACAATGATCCCTGTGAGCACCTCTGTGAGAATGCCACTCTTGCTTTCTGACCCGATGCCAGACTGTCCAGTTTCTCCCCATAGGAGTCTGGGTCCCCAGAGTCTCGCTGGAAACTGGAGTTCAGAACCGTCAGGAGCTTGTATCTCCCTTTGGATTGAAAAAAACAGCACACCCAGTTGCCAGCCCAATTCGCACTCCTTTGTACCTCTGCTCTTCTGCACCTCTGCACCTCCTACCCAGTCTCAATGAGCTTTTTTCTTTCCTTCTAGTTGTAGAACTTCTACTCAGCCAGCTTTCCCGTGGTTCTGGGTGATAGTCATTTTGTCTTGTAGTTGTAGTTTTGGTGTGATTGTGAGAGGCAGCACAAAGAGGTGTATACCTTATGCCGCCATCTTGGTTTCCTCTAGTATTTTGTACAGGGAAGAATGTGAGAAAGCTTTGGCTAGATAGAAGTCTCTGGCAGATTAAAGATTAGTGCAAATTTACTCTCCCAAGAGGTGAGAGTTCTTTCTCCTCCATTATGTGTGGAAAGACATAATGACTTGCTTTGACTGATAAAACAAGATCTAAGTGTTTTTGTGTCAACACTTGGCCAAGATATCAAGAGATGGGAAGCTTCTACTTTACTGCCTCTTGGAATACTCACTCTTCAGTCACAGATTTCTGAAGTCCAAGCATCCATGTTGAACGACCAACATGGGAGAAGCGAAGCTGCTGAAAAACATGCTTAAATGAACTCATTACCACCCAGCATTGACTTGTTAACTGTGTGCTATGCCTTCTTGGGAATGGATTATCCAGGTCATTTGAGCCTTCTCAGGTGCTGTCTTCAGAGATGAGATGCACCAGAGGAGTGCTGCCTTATTGGCAGATTTTTGAGCTAAATAAAGTATGTGTTGTTCTTAAGCCAATATATTTTGAGGTGGTTTGTATTTTAGCCTAAAAAACCCCCCAAAAAATAGAAAGAATAATATGATGATTATATGATTATAAAAATGCCAGATCAATTAGAAATGCTTCTTTGTTTTATTTTTGTCTTTTTGGAAACCAGTTGTACACTTTACATCTATCTCCAGATATTTTAGATATCCAAATACTTGTTTTGGTAATAAAATAATAATTTAGCCAATAAATAAGTATTGCCTTTACTTTGTACTAGGAAATAGCAGTTAAAAGATAAATATGATGTTTTTAAAAGCAGTAATGTTTCACTTTCATAACTGTTGTTATAAGAATAGAAATAGCCCTTGCTCTCTAGGAGAAGGCTTTTATCAAAGTGTGTTTTTGTACATAATGCCAAAATAGTTGAAAAATATAAAAATACTCAAATATGTATTTGGTATGATGAAGTCAAAAGCAACAGTGGTCATTTGATAAGCTGAGTTTGATTTATTATTTTATTTAATTGTCAAATTAATTAATTGGCTTGGCTAAAGATTCTGTATAGGCACAGACAAAGAAAATATCAACTCAGATTGGTATGCACTAAGGCCAAAACGATTTAACAAACCAATAGATAATATTAGTGACTAGCACATAAATATGTATTGAAATTGCTAACATTTTAAATTGTTTAATATTTATGTTTTATAGTAGATTTTATGAATGAGATAAAAAGTGGTAACTTTTTATCTAATTAAAATTTTTATTTTGGTAAAATACAGATATATTTTCTACAAAATGGCATAGAAGATAGAAAGAAAAAAATGCTTTCTTTGAAGTTAAAACTCAACTTTCAGATAGTATTCAAGCGATTATTTTGAATTACCTTATTTTTCATACAATTTTCTTGTTTCTCTTCTTTTTTTTATCAGCTTATGAGTTGATCAGCAGAGGACCATGAACAAAAATGTTCTAGTGGGCCCATAGATAATATGGGTAGAGAATTCCCAAACTGAGCTAGCATAGCAGTACAAAACTAGAACTTCAGAGAAATATGGAGCAGGCTATGACATCTATAGCACTAATCAGTCATGGGTATTGAGGTTTGCATGATTTAGAATCTAATATTGCCTAGATAATTTGAAAATACCTCTTAATGTTAATGAGTATAATACCAACTTCTGTCTTCTATTTATAGCATGCAGTATTTCAGTGAAGTTGTGTTTGTGTTTTGCTGGGTGGGAATAAGAAGCAGCAGTATTGAATAGTTCTTGGAAAATATGATGTCCTTTGTTTTATAAGCTCTTCATATATTATCACAAGAAGTATAAATGAAGCAATGATGAAATGGATTTCACCACCACAGGACTTTATGCCTTCCTTCCTTCCTTCCTTCCTTCCTTCCTTCCTTCCTTCCTTCCTTCCTTCCTTCCTTCCTTCCTTCCTTCCTTCCTCTCACATTTTTTATTTCTCATTCCAATCTTCTTCCATCTGCATATTTTCTCCCTTCTTTACATCTATTTCTCCTTCCTCTTCTTCTTCTTGCTAGATCTCCTTCTCCGATGTACCAGAAGAACTTAAACTGATATTTACAGTGAGCACGTGTTAGACAAGTACATATTCTATATACATAATTATAGCCTTGACATACATTTTTATGTGCTCTCCTAGTCAACTTTCTGTGACCACTGTGGACATGTAGAGTCCCCTTTAGTCCTAGGCTAAAGGAATTAAATCAGCCCCAGTCCTTGATTCATTTTATCTCATCATGCACCCTGAAAGTGGGACAGGCATTTTACCTCACTTTCCAAATCTCCAGATAAGAGTTGTGTATAAAGTTTGTTCTGTTTTTCCTCAGCAACATCCTGCTTGCCCATAAACTTTAAATGTGAGGCCTCCCTAGTCTCTGTCTTTATTCATGTGAGAGAATAAAAAAGACAGCATCCAAGGGTATCATATAAAGAAGGAAGAAAAATATATGTTCAACTCCAGATTTTTTTTACAATAGGTTCACCTTTTTCATTAAACCCTCTCAGTTCATCATAGAACATCTTGTATTTTCAATGATCAAATGTTCTGCATAGTCATAATTCTTTTCAAAAATCCATGGTAAGAGTGTTAGCTAACAGATATATAGTTTTAGCAAGGAAATGGGCATATTTTTAAGCAAATTAAATATATATTAACTCAATCCATCATTTAGTTATTATAAGGAAAAGCTTAAAATGGAGAACCATCCTATATAATAAAAGGCTAATATGCAAATAGACTGAACGGTGGAACAACTGAACAACTGGTCACTATGATGTGCACTGATCATCAGGGGGCACATGCGGAACATGGCGGTTGTTGGCAGCAGGCAGCTGAGCATGGAACATGGTGGATGTCAGCCGCAGCAGGATGGTGGAGCAGGTGAGCGGGGGCACCAGACCAAGGAGGAGTGCTGGTCACTGTCATCGGGGCAAGCCTCTGGTGGTTACTGAAAATTCTTTGCTCCCGCACACTGTGGTCCCACCCAGCGCTCACACCTGCTTGCACCCACTGCTGGTGCCAGAGCTTCTGCTTGCACCCACTGCCAACACCCAGTGCCAGTCCCAATCACTCAGCACCACCAGCAGGTGCGAGCAGCAGCTGCCAGCCCCGATCACACCTCAGGGCCTCTCTTCATCCCCCCTGCTCCTGAGGGGCAATCAGGGCAGCAGCCACTGCTCACACCAGCTGACAGTGTCGGCCAGACTTGCATCTGCTGCTGGCGCCAGCCCCAATCTCTCCATGTCCTCAGAAGGTGCGAGCAGGGCTAGTGCAGTAAGCACATGGGAGTGGCAGTAGTGGGAGCGGAGCTGCCAGCAGAGAGGGGACCGGGGACTGCAGTGGGAGGGGCCAGGCGGGGGCACAGAGGATGGGCCAAGACCCAGCCCTGTGTCCACTGCAGCCTCGAGGCCTACAGTTCCTTTCAAGGTGCACAGATTTGTGCACTGCACCCCAAATACACATATAATTGTATATAGTCGGCTTCTCTCAAGCACTGCAAACTTCTGAGGTCCACAGAAATGTAAAAAGAAGTTAATTGCTCATTTGCAAATGATGCATGATAAATGATGCTAATTTGTTCATGTATTGCTGTATAAGGCTCAACTGTTGTTAAACTTGGGCAAAATATGGGTCGCTTATACTTACCATGCAATACTCATATCTGACAAAATAGACTTCAAAATGCATGTCATCACAATGGACAATGAAGGTTACTACATAATACTAAAGAGATGGATCTAACAAGAAGATATAACCCTGGTAAACATATATGCACCCAATGTAGGAGCACCTAAATATATTCACACACACACACACACACACACACACACACACACACACACACACAACTTCTGGAGGACTTTAAGGGTGAGATATACAGCAATACAGTCATAGTAGGGAACTTTAACACCCCTCTGTCTTTACAGGATAGAATTTCTAGACAAAAAGTCAACAAAGAATCAGTGACACTAAATGACACACTGGATCAGATGGGCTAAATTGACATTTCACCCCAAAGTTTCAGAATATACATTCTTCTCAGTTACACATGGGACATTCTCAAAGATAGACTACATGTTAGGACACAAAATTAGTCTCTACATGTCAGGAAGATTGAAATTATATCAAGCATCTTCTTGAATCACAATAGCATGAAACTAGAAATCAACTACAATAAAAACACTCAAAAACATTCAAAAACATGGAGGCTAACTAGCATGTTATTAAAAATAAAATAAAAGAATTACCAATGAGAAAAAGGAAGAAATAAAAAACTTCCTGGAAACAAAGAAAATGAATACAAAAGAACCCCAAGTCTATGGAACACAGCAATAACCGTCTTGAGAGGAAAGTTCATAGCTCTACAGGCCTACCTCAAGAAATAAGAAAAATTTCTAATAAACTTTCTAGCCCTACAACTAAAAGAATTAGAGTTAGAACAAATAAGAAAATCCCAGAGTAAGTAGAATGAAAGAAATAAAAAAAAAAGATCAGAGCAGAAATAAATGACATAGAGACTAAAGAAATACAAAAGATCAATAAAATTAATAGCTTGTTCTTTGAAAAGAAAAGCAATATTGAAGAACAGCGAGCCAGAATCATCAAAAATAAAGAAATGACTGAAATAAATAATATCATAAATGAAAGAGGGGAAGTAACAACTGACACCACAGAGATACAAACGATTGTAAGAAAAGATAACGAACAACTATATGCCAACAAATTGGACAACCTAAGCAAGATGGAAAACTTCATAGAAATAATATAGTTTTTCAAAACTGAATCAGGAAAGATTAGAAACTCTTAACAGGCAAATAACAGCTAATGAAAATGATGTAGTGATCAAAAAAACTCCCAGCAAACAAAAGCCCTGGACTGAATGACTTCACTGTGGAGTCTTAACCAATATTCAAAAAAGAACTGTTGGATTTTCCAGTGTATAAGACTATTTTTTTCTAAAGTTGTTAGACTGAAAATCAAGGGGTGTCTTATACATGAAAATTAGACAGGAGGGAGCCACGTGGGTGCCTAGCTTCCCATACCTTGTCAAACAGGCTTCCTCCAATCACGAGTCTTGTTGTTACTGACATCAGCTGAGGTGGAGGTGGAGAGTGAGCAGATGCAACAGGGATCAGAGCATTCTGAGCCCATAAACATGTCAAAAAATAAAAAGATAAATTCCAGTAAGCAATTGTCTTACTCTGCAAAATTCAAACTAAATCAACTATGCAAAAGAACATGGAAATATAGCTACAGAGAGACAATTTGGACCTCCTCCCACTGAGTGTATGATCAGACAGTGGGGAAAACGGGAAGAACAACTCCTTAAGATGCCAAAAAAAGAAGAAAGACTGAAGAGGAAAACCAGCAAAATGGGCAAACTTGGAGCAGAGGCTTAAGACGTGGATTATGGAGCTGCCCCAGAGTGGCTTATGTGTGTCAACCAATCTTACTCAATGTCAGACAAGAATATTTGCAAGGGGAATGAACATTGTTGATTTTACAGGAAAGGCAAAATGGTGCCTCAATTTCATGAGGAGAGAAGGGTTGGCAATCAGAACATGAACAAAGGCCACCAGTTTATGAGGATGATCTCACATATATAGACAGTGACTCAGAAGACAGCAGTGATACAATAGAAGTTGAAGAAATTGATATGTCTGGAACTAATAGTGATGAAGAAGAGAGCAGTGATGCAACAGAGGCTGAATAAAGTGATATGCTGCATAATATCATAGTACTGGTATGCAAACATTACCTGCGGTAATTACTAAATAAAAACGTGTTCTGCTTTATGTTTAAATATTGATTTCTTAATTTTGGGTTGGAAAAGTGGGGAGCGACTTACACATGGAAAAATATGGTAATATCTATCCTCCTCAAAATATTCCAAACAATCCAAGAGGGAGGAACACTTCCAAGCTCTTGCCTGTATTACCCTAATCCCAAAATCATATAAAGACACTACAAAGAAAGAGAATTATAGGCCAATATCCCTGATGAACATAGATGCTAAAATCCTCAACAAAATTCTAGCAAATTAGATCCAGCATTACATTAGAAAGATCGTACACTATGATCAAGTGGGATTTATTCCAGGGATGTAAGGCTGGTACAATATTCACAAATCAATAAATGTGATACATCACATAAACAAATTGAAAGACAAAAATCATTTGATCATATCAATAGGTTCAGAAAAAGCACTCAACAAAAATCCAGCACTCATTTTTGATCAAAACTCTCAGCAATGTGAGAGTAGATGGATCATACCTCAACATAATAAAGGCCATATATGACAAATCTACAGCCAACATCATACTAAATGGGCCAAAACTAAAAGTGTTTCCTTTAAGATTAGGAACAAGACAGGGATGTCTGCTTTTACCACTCTTACTCAACATAGTACTAGAAGTCTTAGCCATATCAATCAGAGAAGAAGAAAAAATAAAGGGCATTCATATTAGAAATGAAGAATTAAAATGTCATTATTTGCAGATGACATGATATTGTACATAAAAAACCCTAAAGACTCCACCAAGAAACTACTAGATTTAATAAATGCATTTGGCACAATAGCAGGATACTAAATGACAGCTAGAAATTAATGGCATTTTTATAACCAATAACGAACTCTCAGAAAGAGAAAATAAAAAATATTTTTATTTGCTATTGCAACAAAAAATAAGGTACCTTGAAATAAACTTAACCACAAAATTAAAAGACCTGTATTTGGAAAACTACAGGACAGTGGGAAAAAGGAATAGAGGAAGATATAGCACATGGAAGAATATACCATAGTCATGGATTAGAAGAATTAACATCACCAAAATGTCCATACTACCCAAAGCAATCTATAGGTTCAATGCACTCTCTTTTAAAATACCAACAGTATATTTCACAGATCTAGAACAAATACTCCAAAAAATTTATATGGTACCATAAAAAGATGACTGATTGCTGTAGAAATCTTGAGAAAGACGAACAAAGTAGGAGGGATCACAATAATGGATATCAAAGTATACCACAAAGCCATTGTAATCAAAACAACCTGGTACTGGCAGAAGAACAGGCATATAGATCAATGGAACAGAACAGATAACCCAGAAATAGACCTGAGCCATTATGACCAATTAATATTTAACAAGACAATAGCATACAATGGAGTAAAGACAATCTCTTCAATTAATGTTGTTGGGGAAATTGGACAGTTCCATGCAAAAAATGAAACTAGACCACCAACTTAACGCTATGCACAAGAATAAACTCAAAATGGATAAAAGAGTTAAATGTAGGTCCAAAGCCATAAAAATCCTAGCAGAAACCATAGGCAGCAAAATCTCAGACATCTCTCATAGCAATAAATTTAGGGATACATCTCCTAGGACAATGGAAACTAAGGAGAAAATAAACAAATGGGACTACCTCAAAATAAAAAGCTTTTCTGCCTAGAAAAAGAAACCATCAACAAAATGAAGATGGTTCCCCCTTTTTGGGTGAATGTATTTGCCAATGATACATCTGATAAAGGGTTGATTTCCAAAATATATGAAGAACTGATGCAACTTAACAAAAGGAAGACAAGCATACATGCATAACCCATGGATGCAGATAATAGTTTGATGAGGGCTTGGGGGATGGTGTTGAAGGGATCAATGGGTTCGCTCCCCAGTGGGGCATGTACATATGGGAGGCAATTGACCAATAGTTCTCACATCAATGTTCCTCTCTTTCTTTCTCTTTTCTTCTCTCTCTAAAAAAAAACTCCACAATTAAAATATAGGAAAAAATGCCTTCCTCAACTTCCAGTTCAGTTTTATCCTCTGAGGAAGAGGAGAAGGCCTGGGCTAGGAGGATGCCTAGGTTGTCACCAATGGAAGGACTTGTACTGTAAGAGCAGACTTTGGGACAAAGATGATTGATAAGGATTGAGTGAGAGGCGGCTAGCCATTCATTCATATGTGAGAGGTCCTCAGAAGCAGAGGGTCCATGATAATAGAAACTTTAAATAGATTTTTAAAGAATTGAATAATATACCCTATGAAGGAAACTTGGCACAAAACTGGTATCACATAAATTTTAGTTGTTAGTTTTTGTGTTATTATTATTATTTTACATTTCTCCATGTGGGTTCTGCCAACAATATCATCCTGCCATACTACAGATATAATTTTATTAAAAGTACATTACATTCTGTGTTAGATAGTAAACTTCCAGAATAGGTCCTTATTCTTCCTTTAAAATATCAGATTTCATTGAGAGGTGCATTTGAAGGACATCTTGATTATAAATAGCATATTCAAGATAATATTAAAGAACATTTTTAATGTTATAAAATATTCAATAAGCTAGTGCTACATGTCTGCACTATATTCACTTATTCTACACATACTTTTATTTCAACTTGTTAAATTAGCATATTTGAATATTGAGTGTTGATTATGATAAAAATTCTGACTTCAAAAGACTTCACAAAATGTCCTTTTATTAAACAAAACTGAGGTGGTATGTTAATTAGCAAGGCTGGCATTACAAAGAGATCCAATAATACTGAGATTAAACCAAATATAATTTTATTCTCCCTCATATAACAGTCCAGAGGTAAACAGCTGGCCCAAGATGGATTGGTCATATTGATCCATATGGTCCTTCAGACATCCAGGCTAGCAGAATTTCCTTCCATTTTTATCACTTGGCTTCCATGAGTGAGCCTAAGGTGGCTGCTCTGATTATTACCTCTTTCTGTAGTAGGAAAGAAGAGAAAGAAGATATTTTCCTCATATCAATATGAACCCAAATTTGTTCATATTATGTCTGCTCACATTCTACTGTTTAAAACGTATTCATAGGGCTACAGTTAGTGAAAGAGAAGCTGGGAAATGTCAAGTGTCCAGCTAAAACTCAAAGACAGGCCTTTTTTATTATCTAATGAAAGAAGAGAGAGATGAATTCTTGGGGACAATTTCCTGTCTCTTCCACATAAAATGTCTTTCATATCCCAATATTTTGTTTGCATCAATAAAGTTGCCATAGTAATCAGCATGTAAATCCTAAAGTATAGAATGACTACTTAACTGTAGGACACCACACACATTTCAGATCTGCTTAGTTTCCTGGATAAAAAATCTTACTAAGTCCCTGAAGAGATATTGGCACTGAACACTGTTGCCCACTTTACAGATGAAGGCATTTCACTTTGTCAGAAGTTACAGTTATCCGTGAAATATATTAAAAAATAACCTCTGGTTTATCAGAATTTATGCCATCATAGCTTTAAAAAAGAATAAGGATGCATTATATAACCATAGTGCTTCCTATTAGACTTATTTGCACAAACATAGAACAATGAATAAATGTTAATATTAGTGAAAAAGTTTTCTGAGAAACACTCTTAAAATAAAGGAATGTAATCAACATTTTTTTCAGCAGATTTTTTTTATGGTATCCAGAAAAATCATTAAATTATAGACACATTTGTTTAAGGGAGAGTCTAACTTTTAGACAGAAGCCAACAGTTTATCTAAGTCAAGTTTCTCAAGGACCACCCTGTAATAACTCAAATTTTTTGGAACAACTACATCTGTGACTAAATCACTTGGCTAACAGGCTCCTGCCCTTTGCCTTTGGTGTTCAGGTAGAAGGGCCATGGCTTGCCAAGGCTGGCTCGGGGTTTCCTGAGGAGCAGAGCCCTCTGAGCCCTGCTCATACTGCCGGTCCTAGACCTCCAGTCCACTGCAGACAGGAAGCTTGTAGTCATGCTGTGTCTTATCATTGGCTTCAGGTTCTTCCCATTTTGCCTAGGTACCACTGGGCACCTGGAGTGGTCTTCTAACTGCTCTTTGATATCATACATTATTTAACAGGCTATTAAAATTTGGCTTAAAAAGCTTTACTGCAAGAGTATGTGCGAAAATAGATGGTTGTTTCTTAATCCTGGAAGACTTTTTCATTTTATCTATTTTGTGCAAATATGTGTCTATGTGTGTGTGAGAGACAGCATGTCATAGAGAGAGAGAGAGAGAGAGAGAAATTGTGGTTGGGATATAAAGATTGAACAGTTCAATTCTCAGAGTTCAGTTTTCATAATCAAATGCACATACGTGATTTTTTCACATGGTTATTGTGAAGAGGAAATGATAAAATTGATGTATATAAAGGTGGTTGCAAATTGTGAGGTGTCATTAGATTTAAGATTTATTATATTAAAATAGAATAAATTATGAAATCAGGTATAAATCAAATAATTCAGTGGGAGGTGATGTATGGTAATTCAAGATGATATGAAAAATAGCTGATTTACAACTTGGAGTTAGGGCATGAATCTATGGCTTTAAAAAAAAAATCTTACCCATGATCATCATTGTAATTTTGTCATATGCTGATGGTACATATTTGCTTTCTTTAATTTGTGTCCTAAGCAATTTTGTATGTTACAATACAGACCAGATTTGGTAAATTTTTAATCAAAATTGTTTGCTTATAGTTGCTGAATCAGAAGTGCCAAACATTCATAACGGATTTTGTTTTATTTAAAATAACTTCATAATATATTCAGTTCCGTGGCAGTAGGAGATATTAACTCATGTCTATGTTATGTCTATGGGAAGTATTTCTGTTCAAGTCCAAGTATACCACTTCTGCTTTGCAGAACATAGAAGATAATGGAGTATAGCTATAGTTTGATCACCTTCATGCCTTTAATTCTCTCATGGGTTTATATTCATTATGGCATGCTTTAAATGCTGCATTGATAAGAGAAATAATTCATTTATTCATATCAGTGACTATAAACTCCCTCTTAAAAATTTTATTTCTATGGTTGAATTAAAGATTAAATATCAAACCATCAATTTATATGCACTTGAATAGAAGCAGGCCTGCATGAATTGCATGGCTTTTTCATGCTCTATAGAACACAGTGGTTCAGTGATGTATTTAATATAATAACTGTAACTAGTTTCAGGTAAGAATTCAACACTCTTTAGTGAGTCCTGTATAGTCTTGGAGAACTTTGTGAAGCAATAAGACATTGCCTTAGACATGTAGGAAATATTTTCATATGCAGATTTCAAATCAAAAGGCCTCTTATTTGGCAATTAGATAAGAGCATTAGCTTTCTACCTCTTCTCCAAGCTCTAGGGAGGGATTTGAATTATGTACTCATTTCTCAGAGAACGGCTGACTGTAGGCCTTGTAAGGTTTGCCTCTCACTGCGAATGGTCAATCAGGCCAAAAGCTTGTACATGTCACATTGCTATACTTCTCTCTGATAGCAAATGGTTACAGTATTTCAAATTAAATATCTTGCATTCCATTAATAAGAATGTGTGGTATCCCAAACAGTATCTTGACACTAATAAAAGGTTGAAACTCAAAAACAAATTTAAATTATCTATATCTGTAGCCATGCCATATTATTTTTTAATGAGAGAATTTTACCAAAGTCAACAATTAGTAGAGCATATGTACTTGAAGCATGCACGGTATTTAGGTAATAACCAGTGTCACATGTTCTTTAATGAGCACTTTTTTTCTTCTTCACTGATACAATTTGTAACCTGAAAGCCTAATCAGGTTGCATTTTCTTTACTCTTTCTCAGAAGAAAAAGTCACTCACATGTTTGTAGTTATAATATTTAGTGTGTAAATATGCATTTAATGTAGAAAATTTCATTTATTGGGAAATAGCAAGAGACTGGCTCTAAAAAAAAGTATTAGCTCAGCATTGTATATACATCTGAGACTGCACTAGCAACAATTCCCATGAAGGAAATTTCATTTCCCTCTGGCTACTCTCCCAGATTCAGTGGCTTCATCCTGCATCCATATCTTTTATGCAGCCACATTCTTCATTCTGAAGCATTAGACAGCTACCAGCAAAATAGGCCCATATGTACAGTGATTTTGTCCATAGGAAAAAAAAAATCTCTACAGAGCTTTGTCATGGTGCTTGACTCTGTACAAGATGTCATGCTTTAGATTTTGGTTTGCCATTAATTTTCCCCTCTTTGAATTTCTCTGGTCAGTGTTATATACCCCTGGCTATATATACCTGATGATAAAGCATAAGCAAAATGTCATTCTCCTTCTTGAATACCTCTGCACTTATCTGTTAGAGTTCTACACTTCCTTTTGTGTAGCAAAGTTCATCCTCTGTTTTCAAAGAGAAGTAGTGGAAAATTGACTGCTAATCATCATGCACGATGTAAATGTTCTACTTCTCCTGAAATTTGTGGAAATAATGTGAACATTCATTCATTAGTTATTTCATTCACTAATATTAAGGATCAATAGCCCTGAATAGGTAGCTCAGTTGGTAAGAGCATCATCCCCATATGCCAAAGTTGTGGGTTCAATCCCCTGTCAGTACACATACAAGAAGCAACCAATGAGTGCATATACAAGTGGAACAACAAATGGATGTCTCTCTCTCTCTCTCTCTCTCTCTCTCTCTCTCTCTCTCTCTCTCTCTCTTCTCTCTCTCTCCCGCCTCCCCCACCCCTCTCTCAAATCAATAAATACAGTTTTTAAAAAAGACCCCAGAATAATTTTGGCTTTGTAGTAAGCTGTGAAAAAACAATTTTTATGTGAACCAGAGCTACTGCCTTTTGAGAACTTAAACTTGAAGAATCCAAATACAAAGCAAATACAAAAGAACAAACGTATGCCAATATGGCTGATACAGATTATGCATTTTACTAATATCATACAAATTGAGTCTGTTTATGCCATGTATAATGCATCAACATTACATACTCTTTAAATTAATAAGTAATTGACATTAATAGTTTTGGTTAATGACTGAGACCATATACCAACTTTGTTTTTAAGGTTTTGTGGCGGTTGTTTTTAAAGTTTTAGTATTATGATTCTATTAATTATGTGCCATAATTTAAAACTATTATTGAACTAGTATTTCCTTAAATGTTAAGTGTTTATTAGGAGAAATTTTTTAAAAATAATTGCATACTGGAAAATTTAATATAGTAGTGTAGCGTTCATCTTTGGCTTATATGTTGGTACCTCCAGATAGCAACAATTTGTTGTGTCTCTAATCTCTTTTTCAGCCTGTGAGCCACATTTGGAGGTCCTTTTGTCTTTGTTTTGAGAGTTATGAAGCAGAAAATATATTTTGACTTAATTCCTAAATGTGTTTCCCATTTTCTCCTCACTATGAATTCTGTGTTTCAAGACTAGGACTCTGAAGGGTTTGGCTTCTGATGATCCTGAATGCTTTCAGGGTGATTTCTAAATACTTGCTTTGTGCTTTCTAAAAAGTTTGAATAAGAATGACCCTGCATTTTTAGTGAGTGTTACCTAAATGCAGACGCTTCCCATACAATGTATGTACACTGACATTCCTACACACACACACACACACACACACACACACACACACACACATACACACACTGCTAGCTTTGAAAGTAAAAGGCTCATAAAATATTTATAAAAAGGTTAATAAATCACATTTAAATAGAATGACATCAGATTCTCTGGGATACCCCATAAATATTATAAATAAATAATATTCATGTTTCAATAAGTTATAACATTAGTTTAAAAATAATGGATGTAATTGAAAGAACTATACCCGAAGCAAAAAAGTTGGGTGCCTGAATAATGAGAAAAAAAATAAATCAATATTTTATAAATATTTCTATTTGTGAACCGTGGGCAAGTCAGATAACCTTGTTGAGCCTTGAATTTTTCCGCATCTTATAAAATATACTAGGAGCCCAGCATGCGATTCAAAATTGCGTGGCGCTGTCCACCCTCGAGTCTCCAGTTGGGCCCTGCCTTGCTCCCCAGGCCCTGCAGCAGCCATGGCTGCTGCTGACCAGACCCTCCCCCAGTGCAGGGGCACAGAGGCCCCTGCCACCCTTCCCCCGACGCTGCGCATGCAACCTCCTCCTGTCCGATTACAGTGTCCCCGTTAATTAGCATATTTCTCTATTTTATATAGAGAGATATTTGAATTTGGTGTCAGGGTGGCTTTAGTTAAAATACATAAGTAAATAAAAATCTATATTATGTTAATTATGGAAAACATTAACTCCAAATGATAAACTATGTTTTATAGTCAAAGAGTAATCAAAAACACAAACAAAAAAAGAATGGTAACCATGCCATTATGTCTAGTATTAAAAAAAGAGGAATCTATTTGAATCTCAGGTTTTCTTGTCCTACTTAATTGAATATATTAATTTAGAATTGTAAGATGTATTGAAAAATGTAGAAATTCTGAGTTAATGTAAGAAGAGAAACTACGTATCCATATTATTTTCAATAAGTTAATATTTGCTCTTAGTACCAAATATGGTATTTCATGATCCCAATACTAGTTTCAGTGATGTGTTTCTTGAGAAGTTCATCTATCTAATAACAAGTTGTATTCACATATATAAACACTTGGTAACAGACAGCAGACATACAAAACAAGTTAAAAACACAAAATTAAAGTATGTAGATCATTATCCAAATCTTCCCCAATAATTTCTTTGCCTAAGACAAATTTGAAAATTGAAGCATCAATCAGAACTTTATTAGACATGAAATGTATGGATTTTGGGGCATAGTTTCTCTATGTAGTCATTAAATCAGGTGTCCATGGAAACTACTGTGCTTTAATACCCAAGACATTTTTATTTATTTATTTAAATTTGCATGATCAAAATAATGTAATCATATTGCTTCCTGCATATTGGTTTTCTCTGAAAAAACTATAAAACTACATAATCATCTTCTTCAGATTTTGAGGCAATCTTTTAACTTTTACCTTTATTGGGAATTTTGTTATCTATGGTATACAACTTCCCAAAACAAAGGTCCTCACATCTACATATATAAAAGCCTAAGTGACCGTTATGACTGGAAGACTGGACAACTAGACGACTGGCCAGTAGTTATGACGCGCACTGTCCACCAGGGTCAGATGCTCAACACAGAAGTTGCCCCCTGGTGGTCTGTGCACTCCCACAGCCAACCTCCTGTGGCCAGCCAACCTCCTGTGGTCCTTCCCCTTGGCCAATTGTCTTTAAAGCCAGCAACACCACATCAAGTTCTTCCCGTGTTTGAAAGTCTTTGACTTTTGCTGCCACTTGGAGAAAATTCTGCTTGTAAAGGGCTCGGGTGATTACATTAGGCACACATAATCTCTAGAACAAATAACTGATTAGTAATTTTAATTACATTGGCAAAATTCTTCACAGCAGTATCTAGATTAGTGTTTGATTGGATAACCGGGGGCCAGGAATCTTAGGGGACTATTTTAAAATTCTGCCTACCACAAGTAGTATACATATTCTTTCAATTATATATTCAGTTTAAGCCTAGTGATTACACTTGAGCAGAGAGAGAAGTGCCTTGAATTGATTAGAAGGTGGAGGTAGACAATAAAGCATTTATAAATATGTAAACCTATAACAGTTTTGTTGACATTCTTCATGGACTTCTCAGAGTTATTAGTTTGGATGAAATAATTGCCTATGCTTTAAAAATATTTTAATAAATTAATGCCATTAAATTCTGTGAATCATAAAAACAAAGTGATTTTTTTTTAAAAATATATTTTATTGATTTTTTACAGAGAGGAAGAGAAAGGGATAGAGAGTTAGAAACATCGATCAGCTGCCTCCTGCACACCCCCTACTGGGGATGTGCCCGCAACCAAGGTACATGCCCTTGACCGGCATCGAACCTGGGACCCTTGAGTCCGCAGGCCGACGCTCTATCCACTGAGCCAAACCGGTTTCGGCAAAAAACAAAGTGATTATTGACCCATAAGCAAAGCTATGCATAGTAAAAATCAAAAGAGGAAATGTTTTCCTTCAGATAGTTCCTAAAACAAAAATTATAACCATGAATGATAAAAAGGAGATTTTCTGTTCAATAATAATTTGGTCAAAATTTCAGAATTTCTGATTTAGACTGACAAATTTTTAAAAAAATACATCTGAGTTGTTGAGTTCATATTATATTTCATGGCATATTTGTGAAATTTGTTTGGGTTTTACAAAGAAAGAATACATGTAAATTATGAAATAATAAATTATGGGAACTATTTCTCATATATGACATGCTTTAAGGCCGATGAAAATATCTAAGTTTTTCAAATAGCTCATTTGACCATGTTTTGCATATGAGTACTTAAGAAAAATGCAATCACTATAATGTTAAGAAAGCACCTTAAGTTGGCCTTTTCAAGAAAGAAGATAACATCTACACAGAGTGAAAGATCTCAAATGACCTTTAAAAGTGACATTTTTTGGACTGGAATTTACAAGGATGATAGTGGCATGACATTTTATTTGCAACAAGATATTGGAGGAAAAGAACTTAAGTACAAACTCTGCTATACATTCAATTAGTAGATGGAAGTGAGGTGAAATTAATGAATGCAGGCACACACAAATACTTGAGGAGAATTTTGTTGACTGTGGTTAAATATTTGAGCTTTGTAATGCTATTAGAGGAACAGAATCATAAAATGATAAAAATGCATTTATCTGGGAAATGTATGTGAAAATTTCTGAAATTATTCAGAAAATTATTTGAAATTTATCTTAAAATACAAATTTTTAATATAAGTACAACTTTTTAAAGATATATTACTTCTAGAAGTAAAAGAAAAAGAAGGAAATAAGGTTCAATGTTATGGAACTGACTATGAAATGATTTACAGATTTTGGTCAAGTAGAAACTTGGTAGAGAAACTGATCTCAGGAATTAGACTGCATGTGTTTACTGTGAATTCTGCCACATACGAACCATGTGACACAGAAAAAAAATATTTAGAATCGTTTTCTTCATTTGATAGGAAGCATAAGACTTGGTGCATGAGTTAATATAAATGCTTATAACAGTGCCTGACACAGAGTAGGCACTCACTAAATGTGGAGAGTATCATTAGTAACCTATTCTATCTTTATTTAGTAGTAATATAAATGACATTATAGTCTTTCTGAGAAACATGTTTTAAGTTTTCTCTGATTTAAAACTCTGCCTGGTAGTGGGCTATGTACTACTACTGGATAGAATGTATAAATTCATGAAAAGTCTCCATAAAAGGAATAAAAATTGAATAAATTTTAAAAAATGAAATCTTTGAAACACAGCAAAGAATAAAAATGGTAACCACCTAAATAAAACTCTAGGACCTGAGACCTACAACTTATTTCATTAGCAAAGAGGGAAGAAGAAGACTATGCTATGGATGGGAATGGGAGGAAAATAGCTTAACACCTAACAAACATTTAGTAGTTCCACGTCAGCTATCATGATAAATTAGGATCCAAAAGAGTTCATTCGCAGAGAGAGGATACAACTACCTTCCAACTTCTTATGGGTATTTTTCATTACATGGGAGTAGTGTCAGGACAGCAGGAAGTGGATAAGTGAAAAGAAAGAAAATAGAAAGTCAGGAGCAGAACTGGAGAGAAAACAACTTTCAGGGACCATCCCATTGCTCTCTCCACCCCTAAGCTATACTTGGGGTATACAACAGAAGGATTGCTCAGTGTTTAGAAAGCTGGACTTTAAAGCGTAAAGAGACCTTCAAAGTCTCACCATGCTTAGATGTCAAAGACTACAGAAGGGAAATACTTGAACGCACTCTCAAAAGATTCATACCAAGGGGCCACATTCGGGTACACAAAAAGGAAAGAAGAAAACTAGGCGCCACTCTTAGTTCTCAGAGGCCACTCTCATTCCTTGGCATGTGGCTCCTCCATCTTCAAGTTAGCAGCTGGTGGTAGAATTCTTTGCATACTTTAAATTTATTACTTTCTCTTCTGCTACCAGCCAGAAAAATCACTATTCTTTTAAAGGTCTCACCTGGTAAGGTTAAACACACAGAAGATAACCTCTCTGTTTTAGAGTCAAAGGATTAGAGACCTTAATTATATCTGCAACTTTTTTTTTGTCCAATAAATAATCATAGATGTAACATGAGAGTCATCTTTGAATTCTGCCTTCCGTAACAGAGTTTATTGCAAATACATTCTTTCATTAATCATAAAAGTAACTTGGCAGGATAGATGAAAACTAGTTTTAAAAGTACAAGGAAATGGATTCTAGAAATGAAAAGGATGAACTTGGAATCAAAATCCATCCACACCCTCCCATCTCCCATCCCAGATCACCCAAAGCACAGTCAAGTTCACCAGTTTCAGCAGAGTAGCCATCCAAGGATGTTCAACTTCTTACTCACAGAACTGTGAGCTAGTGCATGGAGTTGTTTTAAAATATTTGTGGTAATTAGTGATATAGCAATAGAAAGCTAAACAACTACCCTGTCAACTAAGAAGTGTTATACAAATATAGCAATGTATTTTAGTTTTTGGATTATTCATGAATGAAGACAAGTATTTTCCTTTAACACAATGACATTTTTAAAATTAATCAAACATTTTTATATTATTTGTATTATATTATTCTGTTACCAGTAGCTTTGCACTTTTACTGTGCTATAATTCATAGGGCAGAATTAATCTGTTTTATTATATAATCTTACGAGTTTTGACAAACACATACAGTACTGTCATGTTCCGACCACCACCACAACTAAGATATTACAGCCTAGCCCCAGTAGGGAGCATGCAGGAAGCAACCAATCGATGTTTCTCTCTCATTGATGTTTCTATCTCTCTATACCTCTCCCTTCCTATCTCTCTAAAATCATTAAAAACATATAGAACAGTTCTAAAATCAATAAAAACATATTTTAAAAATATATAGAACAGTTCTATC
The DNA here is from genome assembly GCF_951640355.1 of Cnephaeus nilssonii. NCBI lineage: Eukaryota > Metazoa > Chordata > Mammalia > Chiroptera > Vespertilionidae > Cnephaeus > Cnephaeus nilssonii. The sequence goes on along the minus strand of NC_137079.1, from coordinate 72,579,501 downwards.
TTGGACTCTTATTCACCACTTTCCACTAGCTCCAGACTCTGAAAACTGATCTGTTTTCTGTTCCTCCAGTTTTGCTTTTTTAGAATAACATACAAATGAAATCATACAGCATAAAGCCTGAGTCTATCTTCATTCAATTGGCATTATGCATTTGAGATTCATCTATTTTGTTGTATCACTACTTCATTAGTTTTATTGCTGAATACTATTTCATTGTCTGGATATACCAGTTTGTTTATCCATTCACTAGCTGAAGGATATTTGGGTTATTTCTATTTTTAGTGATTATGAATAAAAATTATCTAAACATTTTGTGTGGATTTTTGTGTAAATAAGTTTTTAATTCTCATGGCCAAATACCTACAAATGCAATTGCTGGATATATGGAATGTTTACTTTTATGAAAAATTAGCAAACTCTTTTATAAAAGAACTGTATCATTTTGTATTCCCAACAGCTGTGTAGAAGTCTTGTTGCTATGGATCCTTATCATTACTTTACCTGATTTTCTTTTTTTTTTAATTTTTACATTTTTGCCCACTTTAAAAATTTTTTATTACTGAGTATTGAGAATTCTTTGTATGTTATGGATACAATTGTTAGATATCCCGTTTTCAACTATTCTGCAGCATGTCTTTTCATTCTCTTAACAGTGTCTATCATAAATCATAACTTTTAAATTTTGACAAAATTATTTTTTTTCTTTTTTTCTTTTATAAAAGTGTACTCTTGCCCAGCTGCATGGCTCAGTGGTTGAGCGTTGACCTATGAACCAGGAGGTCACAGTTTGATTCCCAGTCAGAGTATATGCTCAGGTTGTAGATTCAGTTCCCAGTGTGGGGCATGCAGGAGACAGCCAGTCGAAATTCTCTCTCATCATTGATGTTTCTTTCTCTCTTTCTCCCTTCCTCTCTGAAATCAATAAAAATATAAATAAACAAATAATACTGTTGTTGTACCTAAGAAATCTTTACTTAACTCAAAGTTAAGAAGATTCTCTCCTATATTTTCTCCTACAAGTTTTATATTTTTTAGGATTTAGTTAGGTCTGTGATTCATTTTGAGTAATTTTTGTACATTATATGATTATGGTTAAAAGTTCAATTTTATGTATGTACATATCTAACTGATCAAGGACTCTTTGTTGAAGGGCCTATTATTTCTCCACTGACTTGCCTTTGCATCATTTTCAAATATCAATTGGCCATGTGTATGCAGGCCAATTTCTGGATGTACATAAGTCTCTGTGTCTATCTGTTGTTAACACTACCCTGCAAGGATAACTGGAGTTTTATAGTAATTCTTGAGAACAGACAGTGAGTGTTCTCAACTTGGGTCTTCTTTTTCAAAATTATTTTGATTATTGTATTTATTTTATCTTTCCATGGAAATCTTGGACTTGACTTAGGAACATCAACAAAATATTGCTGCTGTGACTTATTTAGGTATATTTTAATTTGTTCAATCATTTTTGTAGTTTTAAGCTTACAGAGTTTGCATATATTATCCTATACTAGAGGCCCCGTGCATGAAATTCGTGCATGGGTGGGTATGTCCCTCAGCCTAGCCTATACCATCTCCAATCTGAGACCCCTTGAGGGATGCCCAACTGCCCTCTCACAATCCAGGACTGCTGGCTCCCAACCACTAGCCTGCCTGCCTGCCTGCCTGATTGCCCCCTAACCACTCCCCTGCCATCCTAATCGATGCCTAACTGCTCCCTGCCGGCCCGATTGCCCCTAACTGCCCTCCCCTGCTGGCCTGGTTGCCCTAACTGCTCTCCCCTGCTGGCCTGGTCCTCCCAAACTGCCCTCCCTGTAAGCCTGGTCCCTTCCAACTGCCCTCCCCTGCAGGCCTGTTCCCCCCCCAAATGCCCTCCCAGCAAGCCTGATTGCCCCCAACTGTTCTCCCCTGCAGGCCTGGTCCCTCCCAACTGCCCTTCCCTGCTGGCCTGATCATCCACAAATGCCGTCCCCTGCTGGCCATCTTGTGGCAGCTATCTTGTGTCCACTTGGGGGCGGCCATCTTTGACCACATGGGGGCAGCCATCTTGTGTGTTGGAGTGATGGTAAATTTGCATATTACCCTTTTATTAGATAGGATAATAAAAGACTAATATGCAAATTTGTCCCTATGGGGAAGAGTTCGACCAACTGGGAGTTAGATGTGCGCTGACTACCAGGTGGTGACGCGGAACATGGCAGGCATCAGCGATGTGGCGCTGATAGCAGGTGGCAGTGGAGGCACTACCGGCCCGATGGGCACCAATGAGAGCGGGACTGCGGCGGGATGGTGGAGCAAGTGAGCGGGTGGCAGCAGGCCAAGGCAGGTGCAAAGGGAGGCCCCAGCCAGCAGCTGGGGGAAGGGAGGCCCTGGCCGGCAGCCGGTAGCCGGCAGCCGCTAGAGACCCTATCTTTGCATGAACTGCATGCACTGGGCCTCTAGTTAGATATATAACTATATTTCATCATTTGATGCTACTGTAAGTGATACTTTCTAACTTTTGCTTTCCAAGTTTTTATTTATAGTACATAGAAATACATTTGATTTTTGTATCTTGCAACATTCAAATTCATTTATAAATTCAGGAGCTTCTAACATATTTTTTAAGTTGTTTATTTTTTTTTATTCTCATTTGAAGATCATGATTATTGATTTAGAGAAAGAGGAAGAGAGACAGAGAGAAACATCTAGCAGTTGTCTCTTGTTTGCACCCTGAACTGACCAGGGATTGAACCCACAACCTAGGTACGTGCCCTGACTAGCAATCGAACATGCTATCTTTTGGTGTATGGGGTGGCACTCCAACCAACTGAGCCACCCAACCAGGATGCTTTTAAATCATTCTGAAGATTCCTTTAGATATTCTCCATAATTATGTCATCTGAGGATAGAAACACTTTTTAATTCTTCCCCTTCAACCTCTGTGCCCTTTATTTATATTTTTCTCCCTTATTCTACTACCTGGGACTTTCAGCACAGGTAGTAGAATATGAGTGGTGAGAGTGTTGAGTAGTAGTGGTGAGAGTTGACACCTCCGTATGTGCCTATAATTTTAGGGGCAAACATTCAGGTTTTCACTTTTGTTTATTGTATGATCCATAAGATTTTAGTAGATGCTTTACTACATGTTATTTCTAGTTTGCTAAAAGTGTTTACCTTACTTTTTTTCTTCATTTGTTGAATTTGTTGCGTGGCTTTTTTTTGTGTGTGTGTGTTTACTTATTGTGATTTCTTAGATTAATTTTCTAATGGTGAACCATCTTGGCATTCCTGGGACAACCTTATTTAATTGTCATTATCCTCCTTTTTACATATTGCTGGATTCAATTTGGTAATGTTTTGTGAAGAATGTTTGTGTCTGTGTTAATGAGACAGATGGGTCTTCAGTTAACTATGCTTGTAATATCTTTGATATTGTTGTCAGTGTTATTCTGACTTGATAAAATGAGTTTGGATATGTTCATCGTTTTTTGTTTCCTGGAAGCAATTTCTTCTTATATGTGTGGTAGAATTTCTAGAGCAATCTGAGTCTTTAATAGTCTTTTTAAGAAGGATTAAACTATAAGCTTAATTTTACTAGTTGATCTAGAGCTATTCATATTATCTACATTTTTTAGTTAACTTTGGTAGCTTGATTATTTAAAGAACTGCTCCAATTTTCTCAGTTTTCAAAATCATGAGTTTAATATTTTCAAATATTTATTTATTATTATTTTAATGACTGTTGGTTCTGTAATGTCCAAATCCCAGATTAGTAATCTGATATTCATTAGAATTCATAGGGTATTAGATAAGCCTCTCACAAATTATATATGTATGTTTCCTGTATTTCTTATCATATGATAGTTTTTAGATTTTCTTTTTGTACTCCATTTTTAATTAAATATGAAGCTATATTCATATTAGAACATTGGATGCCCAGATAGTAAGATAATCTTTTCTGAAATTTGCAATTTCTTTTCTCTCTCTCTCTCTCTCTCTCTCTCTCTCTCTCTCTCTCTCTCTCTCTCTTTTTCTCTCAGCACCTAGAAGATGATCAATTTTATTGATTTTTTTAAAGAACCACTTTTTATCTCATTTTCAAAAATTGTTTTTCTCTTTTGAATTTTATCAATTTCTGGTCTCATCTTCACTTTGTTCTTCATTTCTAAATGAGGCTAGATTATAAAAGGTAATATGCTCCCAAACAGGTCTCTTTCCCCTTTAGTACAATCACAATATTGTGAGAAAGATAAGGTTAAATAGAGAGGCAAGAGTATGAGTGTTTTCCCTAACAGTCCTGGGTAGGCCTGCAGGTAGCAATGAACATCATGTGTCAGAACTGTGAATGAAGGAAATTATTTCAGGCCCAGTTTTCATGTACTATAATGGATCCATAGACTTCATCGAGCAAATATAATCTATCCCCATATGACTTATGTGAAACATGTACTACAGAAACTACAGATAATCAATGCTTATTATTGTTTCAGATGACTCTGCACTTTTTTGCAGAAATATATGCCTAATTTATATGTAGTGACTAGTGTATGCAGAGAATTTTTTTCTTTTATACTTAATAAAATGTTGCTGGTTAATATATTAAGTTTTCAGCCAAGTATGCATTTCTAGACCAGAGTTTTATCCTATCTGAGTTCCAACCTTACATATTTATTCTGTAATGAATATGTCTGCTTTTACATTTGACAACTTGAAATTAATAATTCTAAAATTTAAGTCAATGTATTTACCCATATATCTAACATTTTTTTAGTGCCAGAATTTCCACCTAGTCATAATAACCAGAAACATTTATTTTAATTTATTCCTATTCTAAAGTACACTCAGGTACAAAGTCAATTAAATGGATTCTAAAACTGAATATGTATCAAGACTTCCACTTCCTCTTCATTGCAATGGCAAATGCATAGTGTAAGGCCTTCATTAGCTCTCACACAGATTTTGTTATAGTTCTGTCTTGCCTCTTTGGCTTTGGTTTGGGTTCTTGCTCAATCCATCCATCAATCAAAATCAGAGGAGTCCTAAGGCACAAATTATATCACGCTACTCATTTTGTTAAAGTTTCTTTATAGTTTCCTCAGTATCTACAAAGGACATTCCAAAGTCCTTTGTTTTAAAAACAAACAAACAAACTAAATAGATACTTTATTTCCCCTAATTTCTTCTCTACACCTCCAAAGCCAGGGAATTCTTAATTTGTATACCCAAATATAAAGCAAGCTTCTGAGGGCAAAGATTATTTATTTTTCCCTAACTTATACTGAAGTATTTTTGGTCAGTTGGTGATTGCTGGTTTTAGGATGCCAGTTTTAATTTTAATTTTTAAATGGCATACTAAATAATATAATTTACTTGAGAGATTTAAGACTTTTCAAAATTTTATATAATATAAAATTGCATTTTGAATTTATTTCCAAGTTAACTGGTGAAATCTAACCAATTACACAGATTTTTATGAAGATGATGTGTACAATTAACAGATAGTCAACTCGGGCTGCCATAGGAAAGTGCCATAGACTGGGTGGCTTAAACCAAAGAAATGCATTTTTTCACAATTCTAGAAGCTAGAAGTCCACAATCAAGGGTCTAGTTGATTTAGATCTGGTGAGGGCTCTCTTCTTGGTTTCCAGATGTCCATCTTCTTCCTGTGTCCTCACATGGTCTTTCTTGAGCTCTCTTGTGTCTCTTCTTATAAGGACACTAGTCCTGTTGCATCAAGACACCATCTTTATGACCTTATTTAACCTTAGTTATTTTCTTAGAGGTCCTAGCTCCAAATACATCTACACTGGGGATTAGAGCTTTGGCATATGAATTTTGAGGGGACATGGACATTTATTCCATAAAACAAGTTTACCATAATTTTTTACAGTGTGATTAGAATAAAATTCTCTATTATTATAATTGTTTTCTTTCTTTGTATCAATCTGGTTCCTGCTGCTAAATACCTTGCTTTCACTTGATCCTTTCAGCAAAATCTACTACCCCAACTGTATGAGAGTTTGAATAGATGTTTTTGGATTGCTTAAAACACCAGAGCAATTATACTCTTCATGTAAAACATTTTGAAATGTAACCAATATTTGTCTTCTTTATGGATAGTAGTCTACAACACTACTTATAGACTTTCATGTTATCTAGACTTACGTGTTTACTGCCTACTTAATAGGCTTATATATCATGCCAAATCTCAAAAGTTATATTCTAGTGATTAAAAAAGAAATAGTTTCTGAACTCAATAGTACATAGTTCTTACCAATAATTATAACTCTAACCATTTGTCTTTTAATATCTATCTGATATCACATATGGTAATTCAAAGGACTGAATGTTATAATTATCTAAAAGTAAGTTAGACTTGGAATAAAAGTTAATATTAATAGAGTATGAGATTTTTTTTTAAATTTAAATCACCATCATCTACACTAATAAAAGAGAAAGAGGCAAATTGACCATACCTTCATGATGCCCACCAGCCAATTAGGAGTGAATATGCAAATTAACCCAACAAAGATGGCAGGTTAATTCGCATACGCAGGCACAGAGTGGCCAGTGGCCCCAGCTGCTCAGGGCCTCTGGGCAGTGTGGGAAGACGCGGCTCCAGGGCTGGAGTGGAAAGGTGGTGCCAGCAGTCAGGGAAAGGAAGGCCTATTCTTGCACGAATCTTCATGCATCTGGCTTCTAGTCTATATATATAAAAGCATAAGTGATCATTTTGACTGGGTCATCTGATCACTATGACGTGCACTGACCACCAAGGGGCAGAAGCTCAACACAGGCGCTGCCTTCTAGTGGTCAGTGTGCTCCCACAGCCAACCTCTCATGGCTGGCCAACCCCCGGCCATCCGGCCCCGATTGGCCCGATTGGGACTGCCCAAGATGACCCCAATCAGCCCCAATTGCCAGCCAGGCAGGGGGACCCCACCTGTGCACGAATTCATGCACCGGGCCTCTAGTATACAAATAAAATAATATTAAAAAATAGTAATCTAGACCTGCTTTTAAAAATACATGTATATATTGTTATATCTCTTTTATACTATCATGATATATTCAGTTTAATGTGATCTGATCTAAAAAATATTTCCCTGTAAATCCTATAAGAAATTATTTGAGTTAATGAGCATTAGTTAAGACTTGCTTATTTTCATCATGTAAATTGCTTGAAACCCCAGAAATTATGTAAATTATTAGTTTAATAAAACATGTTATTGCCTCCTGAAGCAAGTAGTAGCTATATATATATATTTTCACTTTTGGATAAATTGGTGTCTGAAGAAAAAGCAAAATACTAGTACATTATCAAGTAGCTACTTGATCATTTCTCTGAGGCCAATTTGGCTATTTTGTTTATCCTGTAATTAAAACCATAGCACTTTATGTACAATTTACTACCATACTATAAAACTAGTTTTTTTCTTTTGCTTGAGTAATTTTTTTGGCTTGAATAATGTTTAATTATAATAAGAATACTGTTTAAAAAAGTAAAAGCTGTAGTAAAGGTTTAAATGTCAAATGTACAGCTTTCAGGATATTACTCAATTCTAATGTTATCACAGAAGTCTTAACAAATGTTTAGAATCCAAGTAGATTGGATCCTGACTTGCCATTTTTAATTACTGGCCACTTAAAACAAGATAACGATCAATTATTTTTTATTTTCTGTTATAGTAAAATATGGGATGCATTTTATTTAATGTGCCTTTTTCATAGATAAATTTTGAGTAATTTATCTATAAGCTTATAAATGTTGATTCAAGTTTTAATTTAAATTGCTTTATCCTCATCTCCTGGTGGATAGATAGACACCAGTGGAGGAGAGAGCATCCACCTCATCAGCAGAGACCGACCAGTCCACACCCATCATTGAGATTGAAGCCTCCTCCATTTCAGACATTCGGGTCACATTTAATCTAAGGATGCCAGCACAATGCCAGAGTATCTCAACTGTACACTACATCTGCGAGTCGGCGTCCCTTCTGCTTTTCTTCTCCATGCACTGGGCCAGGTCAATCCTAGCTTTTCAGGCATTTGGATAAACTTCCTGGCGCCCCAATAAAGCAAGTCATAGAGCACATCTGGAAGCCTCAGGAGTTCTGTAACAGTATGGCAACGCTGGACATAGCTGGCTATGAGTAAGCATACCTTAAAGCTATAGTTCTCATTAGCCCCCATCATCCAGGTTTGACCAGCACAATCCAGACTGAAAAATTCCCAAGGAAAGATACAGATGGAGTTGCAGGACTATGTATGTTCAGAAAACCTACCCAGAGGATGCCTACTGATGAGAGGCACAGGCACACGCACCTGCTCCAGGTGGAGAGGAGTGCATTGCACCTTCCCATTTCTAAAACAAACAAACAAACAAAAAATAGCTTTAATGATTGTATCCTAAACTGGTATCAAGTGTCAGATAAACTTAATTTAACAAATGATCCCTTAAATTTTTTTTTAACAATTCTAATTTATACTTAAGACTTTCGAAGACTCTAGCTGAGTGAATCTTAACAGATGATCTGTTTAAGAATGGGGGTGAGGGGAGCGATTATAGTTAGTGAAGTTTTAAATAAGTCTTTTGGTAAGTTTTACAAATTACTAGCAATAAAGAAATTAAATCAAATACACTGAGTAGCAAATTTTCTACTCTTAGGTCTTTATTAGGTTTTTTTCTTGCTACCTTCCTTGTATTTATTCTTATTTTATAATATTTTGGTACTTTGTGCTCTTAGTTCATAATAAAACACAAAAGCAATATATATATTTCATTATTATGCAATATAACTAAACCTTTGAAAACTGTCAGAGAAAAAGCCAATCTTTTTATTCTTGAAGTTATCTAGCTTTTCAGAAAGACAAGAATTCTTATTCAAAATATATTTATCCAGTACTACATAGTCTTTCAGTACTTCTCATTCATGGAGTGATAGACTATCACATCAATGCCCTCTTCTATCCTATATAATAAAACCTTAATATGCAAATTGACCAAATGGCAGAACAACCGCTATGATGCACACTGACCAGCAGGGGGAAGATGCTCAACACAGGAGCTTCCCCCGGTGGTCAGTGCACTCCCACAGGAGAGCGCTGCTCAGCCAGAAGCCGGGCTCATGGCTGGTGAGTGCAGCGGCTGCGGTGGGAGCCTCTCTGGCCTCCGCTGCAGGCGAGCGGTAAGGAGGAGGGGGTCCCAGACTGCAAGAGCACCAGATTGTGAGAGAGATATCTGTCTGCCAACTTAGGCTGGCGGACATCCCCCAAGGGGTCCTAGACTGTGAAGGGTGCAGGCTGGGTTGAGGGACCCCCTCACCCCCCAGTGCACAAATTTCATGCATTGGACCTCTAGTATATACATAACAATTTTTTGAGTTAATTCTTGGGAGGTCAGGGTACAGCTATTATCATTGGTCACTTGAGGGTCCCATTGTTTTTTGTTGTTTGTTCATTCTCTTTTTATAACATTAACTCCTTTCTCCACCCTATCAAAGCCAATCATTCTAATGTGATTTATGTAGAATCTTGATTTAATGTGTATTCCTTTGTAATATTTGTATATTATATAGTATGTAATTTATATATATTTTAATGTTTTTATACAAAAGTTATATTCTTTTATTTTTACTGAACAATATTCAATCTACCTATATTACTATGTACATCTAGTTCATTGCTTTAATCATCTGCAGTGTTTCATGGCATATATAAATTGCACTTATATCCTCTGCTAGTGGTAGACACTTACAGTAGTTTCCCACCATTTTCCCATTACAAAAGCAATGTAACCATGAGCAACTAAACGTGTGTTCCATTAGAGACCTGTCAAGCATTTCACATGCTTTTATTTTTAGGAGAAGGATTGCTTTTTATAGGATACTAGAGGCCCGGTGCACAAAATTTGTGCACGGGGTGGTGGGGGGAATCCCCCTCAGCCCAGCCTGTACCCTCTCCAATCGAGGACCCCTTGGGGGAGGTCCGACTGCCAGTTTAGGCCCCATTAACAGGGCAGCAACAGTTAGACATCCCTCTCGCAATCCGGGACTGCTGGCTCCTAACTGCTTGCCTGCCTGCTGGCCTAATCGCTATCTAACTGCTCCCCTGATGGCCCCCAATTGTCCTGCCCTGCTGGCCTGATGGCCCCCAACTGCCCTGCCCTGCTGGCCTGATGGCCCCCAACTGCCCTCCCCTGCCCACCTGATTGCCCCTAACCACCTCTGCCTCAGCCCCCACCACCGTGGCTTTGTCTGGAAGGAAGTTGGATGTCCAGAAGATGTCCGGTCACCTAGTCTAATAGCATATTACCCTTTTATTAGTATGGATGGTTACTGAGCAGTTCATTCTGGGGAACATGGGGAAGTGGTCTTATGACTCAGAGACCAGGGACTTGACAGGAAGCTGGGAGGTCTGGTCTCACTCAGCAGAGGACAGGCCTGGGATCATGGGTAAGGCCTGGACTGTGTTTAGCTCCAAGGAGCCTCCCTTCTCCAGGCACCACTTGCTCAGTGGCCTCCCACACACACCCCGACAAGGGTTCAAACACGCAACCTTTCAATGTACAGGACGAAGCTCCAACCAATGAAGCCACCTGGCCAGGGCAGTTATTCTTAGCTTTTATTTTATTTTTATTTTTTACTCTTTTTTATTAAATCTTTATTGTTGAAAGGTTTACATAGGTCCCCTTTCCCCCCATTAATCTTTTCCAGCCTACAACCCCCTCTAGTCCCTCACCACCCCATTGTCTGTGTCCAGGGATGATGCATATATGTACACAGACCATTGGTTGATCTCTTCCCACCCACCCACTGTCCCCCGCCTTCCCTCTGAGGTTCCACAGTCTATTCATGCATCTGTGTCTCTTTTTGTTCATCAGTGTATTTGGCTCATTAGGTGTTAAAAGTGCTCTGGTTGTGATCACTTGGGTTTTCTAAAGATGCAGTCATATCATGTACAAATCTTTTTTCTTTTTCCAAATTTACTTGTGGACACATTGGGAATATAGCTACCAGAAACAGAAGTCTGTGAATAAGTTGGGAATAGGATGCTTTTTCTTTCGTTACGTTGTGTATGTGATCCTGTGCTCCCGCCGTGTTGAGAACACCGAGTACTCTGGCTGCAGGGAAGCTCTCATTGGCAACTCATCCACATAGAGCCATAGCCTCCCTCTCCATCAGCCGTAGCTCCCAGGACAGATGCATGCACCCCTCAGCAGAGGTGGGGGCACTTGGCCACCTCCCGCAGGCTTGCCCCCTATCATCACCCGGTTGGGGCCCACCTTCTGCATATCACCCTCTTGTTCCTACTCCCAGGCCATTCCATGCACTTCCTCTCAACCAGCCCCCTCTCTCCTCCCATCATGTCCGGAGCCCCAGGTGCTGTCCCTGCGAGGTCTGTGACACTCCCTACCAAACCATTTCATCTCATTCTTTCATGGTGTCCAGTGTTTTTTCTGCCTTGTTAACTTGGTTTGAATCTGAACGGAAATGGCTCCATCTTCTATTCCATTTGTATCCTTTCCAACCCTAAGTTAATGCTGTGTCCTTAGTATGTGGCTATGAGATGTCTCTATGACTGAGCTAGGAAACCTTTCATGTTTCTCTTTCCTTTTCTTTCATCTCAGGATAACTGAGCTCTGTGGTTTGTGTGAGACCAAAGGCTGGGAATTCAATGCTGAGCCCTCTGAACTCATTTTATTCTTTATTGTATTATTTAATTCCTGGGGTTGAATTAAACATGAAAATAGAAGAAAATATACCCTTAGATATACAATCTGAGTTATTACCCGGAGATTTCTGCGGGAGCTGACACTGAGTTATGAGACCCATGTGTTTATTGGTCAGTTTCCTCACCTATGGAACAAAGGTTGAACCTGCCCCTCGGATCCTTTGGAGGTTGGATATGATGCATCCAGAGGAATTAACTGGCGACTGGGAGAGTAAGATCAGAAGTCAACAGACACTTGTTTCCTTTACCTGGACAGAGTTAGAAAAACACAACTCTTTATCATAACACCTGGAAGGCCTATGCCTGTGGGAGGAGGTGCAGGGAACGGGGGCTTCCCCCTTGCTCCTGCCCCGCCCTCCCTCCCTCCATCCCTGCACTGGCCCAGCCGCCATCAGGGAACCGCCCATCTCTCAGGGAGGAGCATGCGCAGTTTCTTGCAGACACTGAAGCAGCTGGGAAGTAGGGAGGTGGTGGTTTTTCCCCCCTGAGGAGGCGCTGAAGTCCTTGTTGAAGTCTGTGCTCTGGAGCCTCTCACAGCTGTGAGTCCTCCTCCAGGAAGGCTGTGCAGTGGAGGCTCCACGTGCCTTTCAGAAGAATGTCAGCTGGGGGAGGGAGCAGGAGGTCTGCCTTGCGCCCGCTGGCCAATCCCCAGTCCCACTTTGCTGCCACCCAGCCCGGTTCCCTGTGGCTCTCCATTGGCCATCCAGCCTGATGGGAGCCTGTGGGCCAGGGGTGGGGGACGTGGAGGGGAGGGACCAAGAGGTGCTTCATGCACTTCCTGGTTACCGGTAGGCCTTTCTGGTCCTGATGACCCTAGGCTTTTGGCCTGGAGCTGGCGCGGACACCCGGCTACCCTGCTGTTGAGAGGCGCAGGGGGCAGGACTCCCGCCCCCTGCGCCTCTCAATGGTGGATCTGCGGCCGCTGAGGGGGGCTGCCGCAGACGCCCGGCTACCCTGCCATTGAGAGGCGCAGCCGGGTGTCCGTGGCAGCCCCCCTCAGCGGCCGCGGATCTGGCCGTTGAGAGGCGCGGGGGGGCGGGAGTCCCGCCCCCTGTGCCTCTCAATGGCTGGATAGGCCACCCCGAGTCCTGCCCCCCAGCCTCCCACGCCCAATTGTGGGCGTAGTGGAGTGATGGTAATTTACATATTACTCTATTATTAAATAGGATAGTAATTCTCAATTTGCCCAAGTACTTCCAGATAGTTCTCTGCAGGCCTGATTGGTTTGTTTCTATTTCTCCCATCTCTTCCAGTGATAAGAATTACCTAATTTTGAAATTTTTACCAATCTCTTGAGTAGAATCTAGTATATGTATTGGTTTAGTTCTCATTTATCTTATTGCTAATGAGTATGAACACCTCTATTTGTATAATTAACCATTTGGGTTTTTCTTTTGTTGATTACCTGTTTACATTTCTTGCATACATTTCCCAGTTTCCTTTTATTGTTGATTTTAGAATGTCACTAAACATTCTTGATTTTTTTAAAATTTAGTTTTTTTTAAATACCTGAGGACATGCTTATTGATTTGAGAGAGAGGAGAGGGAGAGAGAGAAAGAGAGAGAGAGAGAGAGAGAGGAGAAAAAAGCACCCATTGGTTGCCTTCACAACTGGGTATTGAACTCACAATTTAGGTATGTGCCCTGATTGGGAATTAAACCCTCAACCTTTCACTATATGGGATGATGCTCTAACCAACTGAGCCACACTGGCCAGGGCTCACTTGGTTTTCAATGTTACAAATATATTTGCTCAATCTGTCACCTGCCAATATCCTTCAACAACCTAATCCTAGCTAATAAAAGAATAATATGCAAATTGACCATCACTTCAAGACACAAGATGGCTGCCCCCATGTGGACACAAGATGGCCTGCAGGGGAGGGCAGTTGTGGGCAGTTAGGGGTGACCAGGCCAGCAGAAGAGGGCAGTTGGGGCAGACCAGGCCATCAAGGGAGGGCAGTTGGGGGGACCCAGGCCTGCAGGGGAGGGCAGTTAGGGGAGACCAGGCCTGTAGGGAGGGCAATTGGGGGGACCAGGCCTGCAGGGGAGGGCAGTTGGGGGGGGGGACCAGGCCTGCAGAGGAGGGCAGTTGGGGGGGAACCAGGCCTGCAGGGGAGGACAGTTGGGGGGGACCCAGGCCTGCAGGGGAGGGCAGTTGTTGGCAATCAGGCCAGCAGGAAAGGCAGTTAGGGGTGACTGGCCTTCAGAGGAGGGCAGTTGGGGGAGACCAGGGCAGTAGGGGAGGGCAGTTTGGGGGGGACCAGGCCTGAAGGAGAGGGCAGTTGTGGGAGATCAGGCCAGCAAGGAGGGCAGCTAGGGGTGACTGGGCCAGCAGAGGAGGGCAGTTGGGGGAGACCAGGCCTGCAGGGGAGGACAGTTAGGGGCGATAAGACTGGCAGGGGAGGGCAGTTAGAGGCAATCAGGCTGGCCGGAGAGCAGTTAGGCATTGATCAGGCTGGCAGGGGAGTGGTTAGGGGGTGATCAGGCTGGCAGGCAGAAGCGGTTAGGGGCAATCAGGCAGAGGCAGGTAAGCAGTTGGGAGCTAGCCGACCTGGATTGTGAGAGGGATGTCCAACCGCCTGTTTAGGCCCTATCCCTGGGGCCTGATCCCCCTAACTGCTCTCCCCTGCCAGCCTGATCCCCCTAACTGCCTATCTGCTCTCGCCTGCCAGCCTGATCCCCCTAACTGCTCTCCCCTCCTGGCCTGATCGCCCTAACTGCCTAACTGCTCTCCCCTCCTGGCCTGATCCCCCTAACTGCTTACCTGATCTCCCCTTACAGCCTGATCCCCTAACTGCTCTCCCCTCCTGGCCTGATCCCCCTAACTGCCTAAACCCTACCTTCTCCTTTCTTCCGTGGTGCTGCCTTCTCCCTTCTGCCTTCTCCCTTCTGCCTTCTCCCGCAGCCTCTGCAAAAGGGACCATGGTGCTGGACCGGCCCTCACAGCTGCCGCAGCTGTCAGCCCTCAGCCCTTGCAGCCACTTGGCTTTGTCTGGAAGGACGTCCAGAAGGATGTCTGGTCTAATTAGCATATTACCCTTTTGTTAGTATAGATCAAGGTGATCAGAAGTTGACAGTGAAATATTCTCACTAAACTGACTTAGCAAGATTCTTGTTAAATGTGGCCAATACAGACAGATAAGGGAGTCTAAATGCAAGGTCTAGTCAAGCAGATAGCTCAAAGAAGCTTGACTAAAGCTTTGTCAAGGACAGAATCTTTGTCAATACCAAGATTCTGGGTGTTTTAAGAATTACATCTTATCTTTAGGCTATAAATATAGTCTCAAATACTTTCTTTCATTAGATTTACAATTTTACTTTCCACTTTTTTTCTTTTATTTATTTTGACCTGTAAGATTGGAATAAAATTCTTTATATTAATAGATTTTCTTTAAGACAAAACAATAGCAAATAAAGAGTTCACTTATCGTTATTAATTTGCAATAAAATTTTGGTATATCAAATTATTTTCTATGTAAAACTATCTCTGGGCTCTCTGTTCTTTACCATTGGTCTATTTGTCTGTTATTATGCAGGTCTCATATTTCTAATATTACTGTAGCATTTTTAGTATTTCATTATACTTGATAAGTAAGAATCTACTCTTTAATTTCCCTTTAAAATATTTAAATCCTTTTATTTTAATTCTTTTATACACTTTTTTTTTAAAAAAAACATAACTGTATTGTGTACAAATCATAGTATAGGGTGCAGTTAGTGTTCAGAAACTGAACATTCTATTCTACAATTAGCTCAATCAAGAGATTTTACCTTGATCCCAGAAGCCCCCTTTAAATCTCTCTCCAGTTGCTACTTGGTGCCCCACTTGTAACCAATTCTAGTCTCCTAATATCATAGATTAATTTAGCGTGTTTTTGAACTTTATAAAAAATGGCATACAGTTTATACCTCTGTGCCAGATTTTTTTCCTTAAACTACTGTTTTTGAGATTTATCCAGTGTTGGTAGATACAGTTGAAATTTCTTTATATTTATTGTGAGAATCCCATATAATAAAAGCCTAATATACAAAATGACCAAAAAGAGAAATGACCAGTTGGCAGGGGCAGGGCTGGTGAGTGGGTGGCACCAGGCCAGCCAAGGCAGGTGCCAGAGAACAGAGGGAGAGGATGGCAATCGGGGGCGGTGGTGACCAGCAACAGTGGGTCGATGGGGGGTGGGGCCAGCCCATTGCCAGCTGGTGCTGTCCCCCAATTGGCCCACAGGTCACCTCCCGCAGAGCTCAGAGGGATGCCACCTGCGGTGGCAGCGATTGGCCCACTGGTCGCCTCCCACAGAGGGCATGGTTGGGCAATGGGGAGTGGGGCCGGCCCCTCACCAGCTGTCACAGTTCCCCTTGTCACCTCCTGCAGAGGGAGGCCACTGGTGGTGGCAGTAGGGTGGTGATGGGGGGGGGGGGCGGGACTGGCCGCTTGTCAGCTGGCACTGTCCCCCAATTGGCCTGTTGGTCACCTCCTGCAAAGAGAGACTAGACTGCGATTTAGGCCTGCTCCCTATAGGACATCAGTTGGACATCCCCTGAGGGCTCCTGGACTGCGAGAAGGCACAGGCCAGGCTGAGGGACAACCCCCCCACCCCCGCCCAGTGCACGAATTTTCTTGCACCTATCTTTTAGTATATTATAATTTACTTATTTTATTAATGAGCATTTAGGTAGTTTTTATGTTGACTATTATAAATACCACTACTATGAATCTATTTTTTGAATCTTTTAATACTTGTGTTTTTGTATGAATATATGTGTACTATTTTGTTGGATACATAGCTAAACTTAGAATTATTGATCATAGTGTATGCACATTTTTTACCTATATTGGATAATCTGGAACTATTTTATACTAATTTTTTGATCCACCAGAAAAATTTGAGACTTTCATTTGTTTTTTGTTGCTAACAAGTGATATTTTCTGCATAGATGGTGCACTTGCTATCTCATGGTGGTTTTAAACCATAAATGATGTTGAGAACATTTTCATATATTTAATTCCTCTTTCAATGTTCTCTCTCTTTTTTTTTATTTTAAAGTGTCTTTTCTAAGATTTGTCCAATTTGGGGGTGAAGGTTCTGTCTTCTGTTATTTATTTGAGTGCTTTTTTGTATATACATATTATAAATATCTTTCCCAGCTGGTAGATTTTTTTTTTTCAGTCTCTTAACAGTATCTTCTGATGAATGGACATTCTTAATTTTGATTTAGTCAATTTTGATGTGGGAAAAACAATGGAAATGTAACCTTTATAAAACACTGTATTTATTAAACACTTAAGTATGTCTAATAATGTTGCTAATGTCTTTGTGGATTTGGTACAATGAGTACATTACTTATGTGATATAGGGATTATTTACTGCTGTTTTAATTATGGGTTTCATTAATTTATATGGGTATCAATTTATATGGAGGTTTAGAAAATTGTTGAAGTTAGACCACTTATAAGTGAATGAGAAAAAATAAAGACGTCAGTCTATTTGTCTATGAGAATTTTTAAAAATAATTCTAGAAGCTCAAAAATGAGTTTATTTCTAGAACCTTTTCCTTATACACTGGGATTTCAGTTTAAGCCTAAGCTGAATTTACATTTGATTTATACATGTCTTGACCTGCCTTAAATGAGCTCCACATGAGCTTTATACTTGTAGTAGCCTTACAGATTTCTTTATCAGGGAGTAGGTTATCACCAGTGGATAATTGAGATTAATAAATATCCCCAGTGGCTTCTAGATATTGCTGTCGGGTGGCATTATATTTACTGTGTGGTGTGCTCTAGGGGAAAATCCAATTTCTACAGTGGAGTCTATACAATTAATTAAATTCTCTTTAGGAGAATATGTTTTTTTACTATAGCTTTAATCCAAATGCTTTCTGATTCTAGTGGATATAATGTGAATGAAACTATGGAAGATATTTGTATAGCCATGAATTCAAGGTAGGCTTCTTCTATCTTTTTTGAACATATCAACCAAACTTACCCCTTTCCACATACATATTTATTTTTCATGCCTTGTAAATTTTGAAAGATGAGTAGGAATTTTATATTTTATTACATGTTTATAGGACCCTCATATATAAAATAGTGGTTTATAGTATTCACAAAATTAGAGAAGTCAAAACTATGTTGAATATAAATCCAATAATTGCATGTTTCATAATTGATATGAGCCAGAAAACATGAGTTATTGAGCTATAATTTAACCTTTGTGTCATGGTAAGTATATAAAAATAAAACATGCTTTTATGTTTTATATCACTAGAATTCCCCGATAGATATATAGTTCTATAGCTCAGAGTAACCTGTTTCTTAGCCCATGTTTAATTTTATTCAACATATAAAGGCATTATTATTATAAGAAGTGTTCTCAAAGACAGACAGGAAAAAATGACAGTGCATATATCATGACTCATATTTCAGTGAAGAGAGAGCATAACTTAGATTAATCATTAAATAAAAACAGGAGGAAAACCATATAACATAGCCACTTACTTTATGGATAACAAAACTAGGATTCAAATTTTTGTCATATGAAATAAACTCCTAAGATCACACACAAAAAAGACAGAACTTAATATAATTTTCTGGCTCATTCCTTCTGATGGACTTGAACATTAAGTTGGAAGAGGTGAGGGTGAAGGTATAAATTACTTCAAATGCAGGGACATTTTGACATGCTAATATTTATATTATATGAATTGAACTATGGCAGGTCAATAAGTTAACAAACTTAGATTTTAAAAAGTGCCAATTCAATCTTGCTACAGAAAATACTTTTTGAAATATGTGTATTGTTATAAGCTAAAAGGGTGGAAAATACATTTTTCCAGTAAAAGTGACAAAAAAATCATCAACTAGCTAATATTTGCCCGCAATTGCACATTAACAGACTGCTACTAATTTAATTGAGTTTTAAACTAATGGCTTATTTCATAAATGATCACTGACTTTATTTAAAATAATAAAAAGAATTATAAATTCTGAGTGTATCATTTATTCGTGAAATTTGGACTGAAATATTTTATAAAGGACAAATAACATTAAAAAACTACATGACTAAGCATAATTTCATTTTATTCTACTACTAATACTCCACAATAATAAGAGCTATTTAAAGTTAGTATGGGTTAAAATTAAATACTTCTTGAATTTACAGTAAGTAATGGCTGACCAACAAAAGATAAGAGAAATGATTGCTTTGCTATGGATCTATTTCAAAATGTTGTCAAATAATACAGCTATTTAAATTGAAGATTTATTACACAGACTGGCAATAATACAGGTGGAAAATGTCATTTTTATGAAATGTATCTTAAAAGACTTAAGATAAAATAACCTAAGACACAGTATTTACTAGCATACATACTAATAATTGATTTATAAGAAAGTAGTCATTTTTCCAAATCTTGGCTATTGTAAAAAGTGCTGTTAGGAACATAGTGGTGCAAATATTCTTTCAAATTGTGGTACAATTACACAATGGAATACTACATGGCTATTAAAAAAAGGAAATCTTACATTTTGTAACAGCATGTATGGACTTGGAATTATTATGCTAAGTGAAATAAGCCAGTAAGAGAAAGGCAAATACCATAGGATCTCACCTATATGTGGAATCTAATCAACAAAATAAATTGACTAATCAAATAGAAACAGAGGCATGGATACATGGAACTGACTGATTGGCTGTCAGAGGGGAGAGGGGAGGGAGGATGAAAGAGAGTGAAGGGATTATCCAAAGAATATATGTGCATAACCCATGGACGTGGATGACAGTGTGCTGATGGCCAGAGGAAAGGGAGGGCAGAGGCTGGGTGAAGGTGGGAAAATGGGGACATCAGTAATAATAGTGTCAATAATATAAATAAATAAATAAAGTAATGATTTTTGTTTGTTTTAATAATGGCCTTATTTATAGTGAAAATCTGATACTTTAGAAAACTGAAATTTCAAGATTATGTGGTGGTTTACAGTTTAATAATAATGATATATTGACTCTCTTAGTAGTATGCACTACATATTTGCAAACCAAAATTATCAGAACAAAACTTCCTATTTGGTTGTCATATTCTCTTTATCAGAAAACAGGACAATATTTAATATATAGTGAACAAATTTACTCCTTCAATCATTTATATAATCCTTTGCTGAAGATCAATTCACAGCTCTCCTACCACTGCTTTTACTGATTTTTCTATTTGTTAGGCTGTCCTTGCTGCAAATGTTGTTAGTATAGTAGACCCCTCTTATATATGGTTTTTCTTTTTGTAGTTTTAGTTACCCATGATCAACTGTGGTATAAAAATTTTTAATGGAAAATTCCAGATATTTTGAGAGAAATTACATTCACATGGCTTATTACAGTATATTGTTATAATTGTTTTGTTAGTTATTGTTGATATATAAATGAAACTTTAGGTATGTATATATAGGAAAAACATAGTATATATAGGGTTTGACACTATCCATGGTTTCAGGCATCCACTGGGAGTCTTAGATAGTATCCTCCACAGATAATGGGGGACTACTGTAATTCATTCAATGGGTAGTCTGATGGTCTTTCTCTCTCTCTCTCTCTCTCTCTCTCTCTTCTGCTATATAAAACATATTTACTTACAAACTTATAAAAACACTAGAGGCCTGGTGCACGAAATTTGTGCACAGCGGGGGGGAGTATCCCTCAGCCCAGCCTGCAACCTCTCCAATCTGGGACCCCTTGAGGGATGTCCCAGATTGGGCCTAAACGGGCAGTCGGACATCCCTCTCATAATCCAGGACTGGTGGCTCCCAACTGCTCGCATGCCTGCCTTCCTGATTGCCCCTAACCACTTCTGCCTGCCAGCCTGATCACCCCCTAACCACTCCCCTGCCAGCCTGATTGATGGCTAACTGCTCCCCTGCTAGCCTGATTGCCCCTAACTGGCCTCCCCTGCTGCCATCCCCTGCAGGCCTGGTCACCCCTAGCTGCCATCCCCTGCAGGCCTGGTCACCCCTAACTGCCCTCCCCTGCAGGCCTGGTCCCCCCCAACTGCCCTTCCCTGCAGGCCCGGTCACCCCCAACTTTCCTCCTCTGCCGGCCTGGTGACCCCTAACTGCCCTCCCCTGCAGGCCTGGTCCCCCCCAACTGCTCTCCACTGCAGGCCTGGGTCCCCCCCATCTGCCCTTCCCTGCATGCCTGGTCACCCCCAACTTCCCTCCTCTACCGGCCTGGTCCCTCCCAACTGCCCTCCCCTGCTGGCCATCTTGTGGTGGCCATCTTGTGTCCACATGCGGACAGGATCTTTGACCACATGGCGGCAGCCATCTTGTGTGTAGGAGTGATGGTCAATCTGCATATTACTCTTTAGTTAGATAGGATAGAGGCCTGGTGCACGGGTGGGGGCAGGCTGGTTTGCCCTGAAGGGTGTCCCGGATCATGGTGGGGGTTCCCTTGGGGCGTGGGGTGTCCTGAGTGAGGGGCCTGTGGTGGTTTGCAGGCCATCCACGCCCCCTGGTGAACCAAGCGGAGGCCCTTTTATCTGGGGTTTATTTATCTTCTATAATTGAAACTTTGTAGCCTGGAGTGGAGCCAAGCCTCCTGCTTGCTCCGTGGCGGCAGCCATTTCTTTTGGGGTTTATGTATCTTCTATAATTGAAACTTTGTAGCCTTAAGTGGAGGCCTGGGCCGGCCAGGGTGTGCGGAAAGCTTGGCTTCCTCCATTTCCTGGGAAACCCAAGCCTCCCTCCTGCTCTCTGTGGCTATAGCCAACTTGTTTGGGTTTATTTGCATATTTGCTCCTGATTGGCTTGTGGGCATGGCTTGTGGGCATGGCTTATGGGTGTAGTGGAGTGATGGTTAATTTGCATATTACTCTTTTATTAAGTAGGATACTCCTAAATAACTTGATAAGAACATCATGCATAAAAGTGCAGAGTAAAAAAATTAATCAATGCTGACTCTTTAAAGATCAATTCAATATTTTATATTTCAGGGAAAAGAACAATTTTAGTCATATATTATTCAGATATATTTGAAAATCAAGACAAAATGATTTATTTTTATTCCAAGATGACAGCGAAAAGAGCTAAATTGAAAAAGAGGGAAAAAATCCAAAAGTCAGTATATATAGAGTGAAGTTGGAAAAACATACGAAAGAAAAGCAAAAGTGCACATTAAAATATCCTTGTGTTTTTATTTAGTGGAATATTTGAAAATATGATTTTCTCCCAAAATATTGAATTTTAAAACTAATTTTATAGTAAATATAAGCCATTATATTTATATAAAATATAAAATATAATGTGTGTGTGTGGTGTGTGCACATATATATATATATATATATATATATATATATGTATATACATACATATATATATATATACACATACACTAACTAGAGGCCAGAGGCCTGGTGCATGAAATTCATGCACGGCGGTCCCTCAGCCCAACCTGCACCCTCTACAATCCAGGAGCTCTCAGGAGATGTCCTACTGATGGCTTAGGCCCACTCCCCATGGTCCTCTGCTCTCTGCGGGCCTGGAGGTTTCACTGCAGCCATGGAGATGAAGCCCCCATGCCCTGCTGTCACTCTCTGCCTGCTGCCGCCATGTGCCATGTGAAGGAAGCCCCAATGCCCTGCAGTGTGCTCTATCTGCCGGGCCTGAGGGCTTCCCAGACACGGACACACTAAGGAAGCCCCCATGCCCTGTTGTCCTGGCTCTGTCTGTGGGGCCTGGGGGTGTTCCTGCCGCCACCTTGCTAAGGAAGCCCCCAAGCCCTGCTGTCTGGGCTCTGTCTGCCATGTCTGGGGACTTCCCCACAGCCTCTGCTCTAAGGAAGCCCCCAAGCCCTGCTGTCTGGGCTCTGTGTGCTGGGCCTGGGGGTGTTCCCGCCGCCTCTGTGCTAAGGAAGTCCCCAAGCCCTGCTGTCATGGCTCTGTTTCCCGGGCCTGGGGCTTCCCCCACCATCACGCTGTGAACGAAGCTTCCAAGCCCTGCTGTCTGGGCTCTGTTTTCTGGGCCTGGGGGTGTTCCCACTGCAGCCGCACTAAGGAAGCCTCCATGCCCTGGTGTCTGGGCTCTGTCTGCCATGTCTTGGGGCGGATCCAGCCTCGCTGCTCCTGCGGACAGGCTGGACACTCCTGCAGCAGGGCTGAGGGGACTGGGCGCCGCCATCTTGTGGCTATGGGGGCTGCCATTTTGTCATGGAGTGATGGTTAATTTGCATATTACTCTATTATTAGATAGGATTAGAAAGGTTAATTAAAGGTAGTATTGGAGTTAGCCAACTATTTGATCTAAAACCAGACCAGTGATGATCATTGGTAGGATTTGCTTGTCTGAAGCTAGAATGATGTCAAAATGAAGCAAGGTGGAAAAGGAAGGGGAGAAAGTGAAGGTGTTTTCTGATGGAAATTTCATGGAAATCTTAGAAAATTACACAATGGCAGTCTTACTTGTCTATATCTTTTTCTGCTGCTTGTGGTAAAGAAGGGTTTTCCTGCTTTGAATTCTAATTATAACAGAGATCAGTTCACAAAAAGTTTGGTCTACCTTTATCCTAAACTTTGCGAACTTCTCCATGTATGTTACTTTATAGTGTTGTGCTGTTTTCATTCTTTTCGGTTTAGCAATGACACACTTCATTGATTTGTGTAGATACAAATATATTGCCAGTATCATTTTCTTTCTGTGTAAGGAACTTCCTATAACATTTCTCATCATGCAGATCCAATAGTACATTTTCTCTGTTCTTACACTAAAGATTCTTTACTTTATTTGCACTTTTTTAAAATTTGCACTCAACACAGAATTCTAAATTGTAGTTTATTTTTCTTTTTCCCTTTCTGCTGTTCCAGTGCTGGTTTGCATAGATTCTGACAAGAAGTCTGAGGAAGTCTTGAACAATGTTGCTCACTATAAAATACTATAAAATGTATTTTTCCCTCTACTTACTTTTAAAAATTTATTACTGATTTTCAGCAATTTAAGTATAAATTGTGCCTTGGTTTGATTTTCTTTGTGTTTATTTACCTTTAGGGTTTTTGAGTCTCTTGAATTTTGGGCATTAGGTTGTTTTTGATAAATTTAGAAAATATTCAACTTTTTTTTTCTTCAAATATTTTCTATTCCCTCCCCAACCAATCTCTTCTTCTAAATATTGCTTAATGTTATACTTTACATTGCTAATGATCTGTTAAATGTTTTTATTATTTTTCACTCTTTTTTTCTCTCTCTGTATTCCATTTTTAATATCTCACCTGATGTATTTCTCACAAATGATATTAAATTTTTATCTTCAGGAATTTTATTTTTTAATAGCATTTGTTGCTTACCTCATTATATTCATGTTTCACTTTAAAATATTTAAACATATTTATAATATTGAGAATAGTTGGTTTTAAACATTCTCTACTAATTTCATCCTTTGTTTATTTTAATAATTTATTATTAATATAGAGGCCTGGTGCACAAATTCATGCACAGGTGGGGTCCCTCAGGGTGGCCTGTGGGGATCAGGCCGAACCCACAGTCCAAACCTACCTGCAGCTCCTACCTGCCACTTCCGTTCATCCCAGCCCCACTGCACCTGCTGCGGGCTTGTGCCCAATCAATCCCGATCAGGAGAGGCTCACACCAGCACAATAGCACTTGCCAAACGTGAGCCCTGCACCTGGTGCCCTCCCAAGTGAGTGGCCTGTGGGATTCGGGCAGAAACCGGCTCTCTGACATTCCCTGAGGGGTCCCAGATTGCAAGAGGATGCAGGCCAGGCCAAGGGACCCCACCAGTGCACCATCAGGGCTGGAGAGGGGCCGTGGGAGGGCTCCAGGGTGTGTCCAACTCTATCTCGCCAAGTCCCCATCGGAGCTGGCCAGCCGGGGAGGTACTTGGGAGGTTGGCCAGCCAGGGAGGCACCACGAGGGGGCTCCAGGGCATGTCTGGCCCATCTCGCTCAGTCCCAATTGGCCAGACCCAAGCAGCAAGCTAACCTACTGGTTGGAACATCTTCCCACCTGGTGGTCAGTGCATGTCATAGCAAGCGGTTGAGCAGCCTTAGCATATCATTAGCATATTACACTTTGATTGGTTGAACAGTCAACTGGTCACAGGATGACTGGACATTTAGCATATTAGGCTTTTATTATATGGGATTTATTGGGGTTACCTTGATTAATTCATAATTTCTTTGCCTATTTTTATTGACATGTTGTTTACCTGATTATGGGACATATTTTATTGCTTCGTAGCATATTTAGAAGTTTGGATGGAATGTTAAAATGTGAATTTTATGTTGTTTTAGCTGGGTTTGATTAATTTTTTAAATAGACTTTTGGGAATTAATTTACTTGTAGATCTAACCAATATTTATTGAATAATTATTGTGCTGAATACACTAGATTTATGAACATGAAGCACATTTTTTTACTTCAACTAGACAGAAAATGGTTGTGAAAATACATGATTTAATACAAGGTAATTATTACTTTATTAGACATTTGACAGAGTACTGTAAGAGTATCTGAAAGAAATACTATGTTTCTTAGTAAAAGGCAGGGAAGAATTTAAGATAGCAAATGCTGGATATAATCCCTGACAAATTAAATATGCATTTTCCAAGAAGAACAAGTAGGAAACATAGTATGTATTTTGGAGAATAAAAACCAAATTGGCTTTATTCTCTTAGTACTAAGACAAATAATAGATGCGAGGGAAGCAAAGTCAACAATGATTTGAAAGAGGAGAGTTATGACCTAGCCATATTTAAACTGAGCCAGGTGCCTTACAGAAGATATTTAGCAACTTGGAAAATATATGTCCAAGGCACCTTTATGTAATTACAGTGTCTTAGTCCATTCAGGCTGTTATAACAAAATGACACAGACTGGATAGCTTATTAACAACAGAAATTTATTTCTCACAGTTCGAGACACTGGAAGTCCAAAATCAAGGTGCCAGATGATAACGATCTGGTGCGAGCCCATGCCCGGGCTCAGAGCCAGTACCTCCTTTGCTGTGTCCTCACAGGGTAGAAGGGACTAGCTAGGGATCTCTCTGGAGTCTCTTTTATAAGGCACTACTCCCATTCATGAGCACCTCGCCCTCATGGCATAAGCCTCTTCCAAAGGCCTCTCCTCCCAATACCACCTTCTTTGGGAGTTAGGATTTCAACATATGAATTTGGGAGACACAAACATTCAATCCGTAGCATATGGTTAACTGGTAATCCTGACGAACGACTTAAGTGGAACTAAATAAATTATTCACATTGGGCCACATTGGGAGGACTCTTAACTGAACTGCAAATAATTGACTCATTTAAGCAAATTACATGGACTGGACATCCTAGGTAAAAAACAAACAAAAAAACAAACAAAAACACACAGATATTTTTAAAATTAAAAAAAAATAGCTATAGATATAGAAATATTCTAAAGAGTTATATCTCAAGTTTCTCCACCCACAGTGTATTCTTTCATTCAGTGGAGAATAAGAAGTAACTACTTGGTGACAACAGTATTCTAAAGTTAGTGACCCATTGGTAAACAATGCAGGCACTTTTCAAACCCTAAGCTTGCATTCTAATCAGGGGTTATGGAATCACACAAACTGATAAGTACAACTGTTAGGAGGAAAGTCCAGTAAAGGAGGCAGAAGCAGGATAAAAACTGAGAGTGAGAAAACATTAAGGTAGATGTATTATTCAGGATAGGAAGAGTATATTTCTGTAACACATCTCTAATCTACCAGTGTTCAACATTACAGAAGCTTATTTCTAGCTCATGATTTCTGTCCCATCTGTATTAGCAGGGAACTGTGCTCCACAGCCCCACAAAGTCAAACAGAGATCTCATTGATAGATGATGAACATCTTTTAATTTTAACTTTAATATTTGGTGTTGAGATTATTACAGATGCCCCCCACCCCTTTTTATCCCCTCATTGTCCTCCTTCACCCAAATCCCATTCCACCCCAGGTCTTCACCACCCTATTGTCTGTATCCATGGGTAATGCATATATGCATATAAATTCTTTGGTTAATCTTTCCTCTCCCCCTGTCCCTCCACTCCATCCCCCCCATGCCTTTTTCTCTCTGAGATTCATCAGTCTGCTCCATGTTTCCATGCTTCTGGGTCTATCTTATCCATCAGCTTATTTTTTTCATTAGATTCCTTGTTCATTTATTTTGATTTTTAGATTCAATTATTGATGGATATGTATTTATTGCCATTTTAT
This sequence comes from Cnephaeus nilssonii, assembly GCF_951640355.1. Lineage (NCBI taxonomy): Eukaryota > Metazoa > Chordata > Mammalia > Chiroptera > Vespertilionidae > Cnephaeus > Cnephaeus nilssonii. The sequence goes on along the minus strand of NC_137079.1, from coordinate 72,552,558 downwards.
TGTTCAGGAAGTCTTATTGTTCATAAAATGGCAATAAAATGGCAAAAAAAGTACAGGCTGGGCTGAGGGACCCCCTTCTCCGAGTGCCTGCATTTTTGTGCACCAGGCCTCTAGTTGGAAATAACATGGAAAATGTAGTGGATCAAAAGTAAGTGTGGTAAGCATCACTGCAATTGATCCACCAGGAGAATGAGCTGTCATAGAACAAATAAAATACAATTTTGAAAGAACATGAGATACCTTTGCTGGGTGCTACTGATTGGTCCAAAATGAACTTGATAAGACAATATAGATGCCATTGGTAGAATGACATGTACTATTTGTTGTCCATCTACGCGGCTTTAGAAGTGAAAAGAGATGTTATTAATAATTAGCTAATTAGAACAGCACGTGTAAAGCAAGACTGCCCCAGGCAAACTGTGTCCCTACCCCTAGTCATTGACGATCTACAACCCAGAAGTTTCAATGAAATGGACAACACTAAGGTCTTACTATAATAGATTGAGTTGAGACTAGTTTGGGGGGAAATAATGAGATAGAAGAATTCATGGGAGCCCATCTGATAAGTTATTTTGTGAAGGGGATCAGAAATGTAGGAAGTAGACATGGAGTTACAGTTGGTGTGTGTGTGTGTGTGTGTGTGTGTGTGTGTGTGTGTGTGTTGTTGTTGTTGTTTTAATTTTGTTTGTTTGTTTGTTGTAATGACAGAGATACTAGAGGATGTTTGTATTTCTAAGGGGAATGATTGACTTGAGAATGAAAACACACACACTCGTGATGATGCAGATGGTGCATAATAGGAGAAGTGAAGTCCTTAAGAGGTCATGGGTAAATTAGGAGAGAGTGATATATGTTTGATAGAGGTGATGCCACTTCTGTAACAGGAGAGAAGGCAGGAAGCAAAGGTTGAAAGCAAGGTAGGTCTATAAATTCTTTAATTTTCAGATGAAGGTGTTTCTTAAGAGTATTTCTATTTTCTCAGTAGAGGATAAGACAAGATTATCATTGGGAACATCTGCACAAAAAGAAATATGTGTAAAATATCATTTAGTAAGGTGAGAAAGTAAATTAAATAGTTCTATTAGTGTTTACTAAAAAAGCCAGTTCCTCCCTCTCTGCCAGTCTTGGCTTCAGGAAGTCCTATTACAGGAGGGCCCATCTATTTGTAATCTCTTGTTTATCTCATCTGTTAGTTTGAAATTTTATAAAATTTCTGGGAAATGCAGGCATAATTGCATGTGTTCATAAATTAGACTTGGTAGGCATTCACCACCTCAGTCAGCCAAGTCAGGGCTATGTGCACAGTTCTAGCCATATGTCTCCATGGAGGTTAATTTTGTGGGTGACATTATGCTCCATTGCTATTTTCTCAACTGTCTCATTGGTGGTAAAAGTGAAATGCTATGATGATCCTTGATGTCTGAGGGTTTTTTTTGTGAAGCCTTTGAATTTGGTCCAGTCCTCCTTTGTGTTTTGCTAAGCTCCAAGAGTCTCCACATATCTGCTACAAAGTTTCTTTAGCCCTAAAAGATTAAAGTGTTTCATGCTTTACTCTTCAACCTCCAAACACAGATTCTTTCTCACAGGTATTTACATACTTCAAGTTTCCTGAGACATGAAGAATTTTGCTACTAATTGACACACATACTCTATGCCAAATCAATGTTTTCATGAATATATAACTAGAGGACCGGTGCACGAATTCATGAACAGGTGGGGTCCCGGGGGGGGGGGGGGGGGCGGGACACGATTAGCCCTCTGGGTGGGCAGTGGGATGCCCTTGCTGGCCCGGGATCTGGATCGGTCCTGCTGACATTTGTGCAGATTGTCAGAAGCCACTTGGCAGCTGCTTTTATATTGTTTCTTCCTTGTGGGGCATCTAGGGAGGGGAAGCAGCCACAGTGCTTGAGACTGACTTCCGGGAGGCCAGCTGCACTGTCTGGATCGTGCTGGTGGCGCTGGCCTGTGGGTGCCTGGCCCGTTCTCCAGAGATTGGACCTGCAGTACTACTGAGGGAGGGAGTGGCTGCTGCCAGGCTGGTGGGCCACTGGGTCGGGTCAGTCAGCTGAGCGGCTTTCCAGCTGTGGGAGCGCACTGATCATCAGGGGCCAGCTCCTGCATTGAGTTTCTGCCCCCTGATGGTCAGTGCGCATCATAGCGACCAGTTGTTCCTGTTGTTCTGGTCACTTAGGCTTCTATCTATCTATCTATCTATCTATCTATCTATCTATCATCTATCTATCTATATAAAACCCTAATATGCAAATAGACCAAACAGTGGAACAACCGAATAACCAAACCACCAGTCGCTATGATGTGCACTGACCACCAGGGGTCATGTGTGGAACATGGCGGGCATTGACAGCAGGCGGCAGAACAAGGAACATGGCGGTCATCAGCTGTGGCGGGATGCTGTGGCAGGTAAGTGGGGGGCACCAGACCAAGGCGGGGCTCCAGTCACTGTCATCAGGGCAAGCCTCTGGTGGTTACTGAAAATTCTTTGCTCCCATGCACCGCGGTCCTGCCTGGCACTCACACTGCTGCTGGCACCAGAGCCGCCACTTGCACCCACTGTTGGCACCCAGCACTGGTCCCAATTGCTTGGCGCCGTCAGTGGGTATAAGCTGCGGCTGCCAGTCCTGATCGCCCCTGAGGGCTTCTCCACCTCCCCCTGCTCCTGAGGGGCCATCGGGGCAGCAGCCGCCACTTGCACCTGCTGACGACACCGGCCCTGCTCAAACCCGCTGCTGGTGCCAGCCCCAAGTGTGGGTGTGGGTGGTGCCGGCACTGTCAGCACTGTCAGCTCGTGGGACCTGTGGAAGCGGGAGTGGGACTGCCTGCAGACAGGGGACCTGGGGCCATGGCAGGAGGGGCCAGGGGGGGCCAGGCATGGCCAGACAGGGGTATGGAGGATGGGCTGAGATCCGCCCCTGTGCCCACTGCAGCCTCACGGCCCACAGTTCCTTTCAAGGTGCACAAATCCGTGTACTGGGCCCCTAGTAGATATATACATGTATATATCTATATATGTTTAAAAGAAGATTGCCAACATTTTATTGTTCCATGTTAGTAAATTAAAATATCACTCCTAGTTAACAGAATTTCATGAAGCCAGGGACATTTTAACATAAAATTGGAAAACACATAATTTAATGATGTAAAACATTCATGTAGACTGAATACCTTTAGTTATTCAAACTCACCACATTTTCCTTTTTTTTTGGAAGCCACCCTAATCCACAATTCTTCAAATAGTATGGCATTGTTGTGTTTAGTCTTTTATGTGATATCTATTTCAGTGCTTTATGTACTAACATTTTATAAATTTTTGTCTATTTCTCACACTAAAATATAAGTTCCTTGAACATATGGAGCTTTATATTCTCATGCCAACTATTGTGCCACCTAATAGCCACTCATATGGTATTTTTTGAAAGAAGAATATGTGACTACGAATTAAAATCGAAATTTAGTTATCTAAGTGACTCTATTTTGCTTTGTCTTTTCCTTCAGAGACACAGCGTATGATTCTGTCTCTGTATGGACTTTGTCTCTTAGATGGACTTTGTTTTACATGCAATTTTATATTAGAGTTACATGCAGTTCAAATATAGGGAAGGACAAAAGTAAGTTTATAGTTTTAGTACAAATAAATAATACAATATTCAATAAATTATAACACAAGAATAAACTGGCATACTCATAACTGTAAACCTACTTTTGCCCACCCTGTATTTCCATGTTTCAACGTGCTGACCATATACCCCATGTATTTGCACCTGTTACCTTCTATTGCCAGAATAAAATGTTTATAATTTTTGGCTCATGTTCAGACTTTAATAACAAGAACATACAGTTACAACTAGCACAATTTGCATTAGTAATTGTTAACAAAGATATAGTAACTTCTCTGTTCTCACTGCTTAAATACATTTGACATTCTGTAAGGCTAATTTCCACATTTTTCAAGGTGAGACAAAGATTTGATTCTTTGAAACAACAGTAGGCCACTACTGTATTTATTACCTAATTGATGCTGAATTGTTATCATCAGGGTAGCCCATTATAAGAGGCTTACAGAAACAGTCCTTATCTTTAGGAATCTGGGGTTTATAACTAAGCTAAGCTCTTATCTAAATTTTTGCTCGAATCAAAACAGAAAATTCAGTAACAGGATTTCACATATTCACTTAAGGCAATGATTGCTACAATTTTATCTGATATAAGAACATAAGCCAATTTCACACTTTTGTATCCAAAAGTCCATGGGGTGAAATTCAGATATGCTATTTCGGTTTGTTGCATTGTATGTTTACTTCATTGAGTTTCTTGCTGGCTTTGTCAGTGTTCCTTCCTGACCTTTGTGCTATATGCTTCTGTTCTTCATCGTAGGCTGAGCCAGGGAAGCAGAGCACAAGTCACAGGCCTTCAGCACATGACACACACTGGTGTTTTGTGCCCAAGTTCCCATGGTCCCACATGGGCAGTGGCTCAGCTCTACTTAGCTTAACTCAGGGACAGGATCTGCTAGGACCTAGGCCTCTCTACACTCTTTTTCTCCTGCCTGGTCTCACTGCACAGCTATTGTCCCTAATTCTAGTACCACACAGAGCATGGCCCTGGAGCAGAACTTGAATCCCCAATCCAGGCCTAAGGTATTTCAATATATATATTAGGGCAATTAAGAACTAATGTACTTTCTGAGTTAATTCTTTTAGTGTTAACTTGGGGAATATATTAAAGGAGTAAATTATTTCAGCATAGATGTTTTACATTTCATAATCTTACCATCTTTCATGTATTTTAGATTTTATACATAATAGTCTCATTCTGATCACTCTGTTAGGGAAAAATTGCACAAAATTACGCTCTTCTACAAAGATACCAAAGAGGAACTAAGAGAATATAACATTCTGAAGATTTTTTGGACAGATTTAAGCAGACTTTCAAACATCAGTATCATAAATTCTATGTAGTTAAAGATAATTGTCCTTTGCCTCACTTGTTGATGTATTATTAGGTATTCTAGGGTGCAGTTAGTTCTCAAGATCTTTGATTATAAAATATATTTCAGGTTTCACTTTTTCAAATGCCTGCCAATTATTTTAACATATAAAACTAGTGGCTTCTGATGTTGGTAATATTTAATAAAATGAAATGAAATAAATTTTTGATGCGACACAGTATCTAGTTGGTACATAACAGCAACATGTTGTTCTTCATATTGGTGTTACCATGACATTTTAAAATAGAATCATGAAAAGAAAAATGAAATGAAATTTTGTTTCTCTTTACTATATAACATTTTCTGCACTGGACTTTCAAAGACCCTCTATATTTTAGTGTAGTTTATTTTCCCTACTTGTTTCATAAAGTGTCAAGAATGGATCTCAAAAACATTATGCTAACTAACAAAGCCAGATTAAATATACCACACATTGTACATTTTGTATGATTTATATAAATGTTCAAAAAGAAATGTTGATAGAGATAAAAAGATTTGTTGCTGCCTAGGGCTGGGAGAGGAAATGGACTTGAAGATTCTTGTTGGGTATAAGGTTTCTTTCTGGAGTGATAAAACTCTTTTAAAATTAGCTAGTTGTGATGTATTTTATAAATAGACTTAAAATCCATTGACTTATATACCTCAATGGGTGTGTTTCATGACATGTAAATTATGTCTTAATAAAACTATTAAACATGCCAGCCATCAAAGACTCATCTTATATAATAAAAGCCTAGGTGGTGTCGTGCGACATCGTCACAAGATGGCCGCTGAAACGTCATCACAAGATGGCCACCACAAGATGGTTGCCACAAGATGGCCTGTAGGGGAGGGCAGTTGGAGGCAACCAGACCTGCAGGGGAGGGCAGTTAGAGGCGACCAGGCTGGCAGGGGAGGGCAGTTGGGGTCAACCAGGCTAGCAGGGGAGGGCAGTTGGGGTGAGATCAGGCCAGCAGGATAGGGCAGTTGGGAGCAACTGGGCCTGCAGGGGAAGGCAGTTGGGTGAGACCAGACCTGCTGGGGAGGGCAGTTAGGGGCAACCAGGCTGGCAGGGGAGGGCATTTGGGGGCAATCAGGCCAGCAGGGAATCAGTTAGGCTTCAATCAGGCCAGCAGTGGAGCAGTTAGGGAGTGGTTAGGAACCAGCAGTCCTGGATTGTGAGAGGGATGTCCGACTGCCCCAAGGTCCCAGATTGGAGAGGGTGCAGGCCGGGCTGAGGGACACCCCCATCCCTTGCATGAATTTCTTGCACCAGGCCTCTAGTCATTCTATAAATGTCCCAGGACCTACTCCTTGTCAGAATTACTGACAGGGTTTGCTTTATTATCCCAGACTCTTTCACTCACCCCTCCAGAAAAAATAAATAAGGAGTATAATATATAAGCATGGATTTCATAGATATATTTCCAGCACAAAGTTCATATATGTATCTCATAAATGTATAAATCCAAAGAAATTATAAAGGATCACTTTATATTTGCTATTAAATTTACATAAACACTATGATATTTATTCAGTGTGGATTTAATAATGCATAATAACCTCCTCTGGATGGTTTAAAAACATTAGCAAGCAACAGAGACCAAAAAAAAAATCTCTTCTTTCATGTGGTGTACATTGAAGTGAATGAATGGCACATTAACAAATAATTAAAATAGGTAACATATTATATGTTGATAAGTACTATGGAGAAAACTGGTCTGCAAGGGAGTAGACTGATGAGTTAAGTGTTACCAGCGAAGATTTTAATGAAAAGGAGATAGTCATAGCAATACTTGAATAAGTTGAGGGAATGGTTTTGTAGTTATCTTGGGCAAAGAGTATACCAGTCAGTGGGAACAAAAAGTAAAATAACTCGAAGGAAGGAAGGTGATATTCTGGTTGAAAGTTAATGAGACCAGTGCATCAGTCTTGGGATGGGCAGCAGGAAAGTGATGGGGATAAGAATCAGATATAATGCAAAACCATATTCTCTAATGTGTTGCTGGTCATTATAAGGATTTTGTATTTACCTTGAGTGAAATGAAAAAACACAAAGGTATTGTGTGAACAAGTGAAATGAATTTTTAAGAGGATTTCTCTGGCATTGTCTTGGTAAAGATTATAGAACAAAAGTGAGAAACTATTAAAAGTTAAGATAATCTACATATAGATCTTAGTCTTAACAGGGAGAAACGAATAAATCTACACTGGAGTTTCTGAGAGGAGGGGACACCATTGAGGGTGTATTCCTGGTGCACAAAGTTAATGGCACCTTGTAGCATTGGTCAACACAGCAGCTGACTGAGGAGTGGTTTACCCAAATTGTTGCATCCGCAACTTGCAAATTGATTTGTTGCTCAATATTAAGTTTTTAAGATCTACTTATGTTGATTCATATAACTTGAGTTCATTTTTTAAATGACTGAATTTGATTCCATTGGATGGAAATACACACACAGCACACAAGTTGGTATATATTATAGAAGAACTAAAGGCCCAGTGCATGAAAATTCATGCACTGGAGGGAGGATCCCTAAGCCGGGCCTGCCCCCTCTCACAGTCCGGGAACCCTCAGGGGTAGGAGGCGACCTGGTGATCAGGGGAAGGCGATGCCCCAACACACCTCTGCTGCTTCCAGCAGCACAAGCCTCGGGTGGCCCTGGGTGGCTGGGGGGCTAAGGGGACTGGGGGACTCCAGAGGCAGGTGTGCAGTGCAGCCGGTCCCACCTGGGGGCGGGCCCGGCCTTGCCAAGCACCTGCCGTCCCAGCGGGGCTGAGGGAACTGGGCACCGCCATCTTGTGGCTGTGGGCACAGCCATCTTTGAGGGTGTGGCAGTCAATTAGCATATTCCCTCCTTATTGGCTGTGGGTGTCACCATCTTTGCAATGGTGTGAGGGTCAATTAGCATATTCCCTCTTTATTAGATAGGATGATTGTTAAATTAGTGGCTTCTAGAGCATATTGTATAATTTGAATCTTGGCCCTGCTTCTGACTAATTTTATGATCTTGATCAATTTACGTAATTAAACTGCATCAGTTTTGCTATCTTTGAAATGGGATTAATGATAGCACTTTCTTCTTAGTGTTTTTATGAACATTAAATAACTTAATAAAAGTAAACTATTTAGAAAGGAAATTGCTCAATATAGACTAAGTGCTATTATTGTTGTTGTTGCTGCTATTGTTATTTATCAATACCCTCATAGATGGACATTTATGTTCTCAATTTTTCACTGTTATAAACAATGCTGCCATAAACAGCCTCTATGAGTGGCAACAAACATTTTATTCACTTTTGAGTAAGATGTTCCTCTTGGGTATATATTTTATGTATTCCATATATTTCTATATATTCCATAACATAGGGTAAGTTTCATTTTCTGTATACTGTAAAATTGTTCTTCAATGTGATTGTAAAAATTTATACTCCTACCAGCAGTGTGTAAGACTTACAGAGTTTCAATATGTTGTTTCCATCAATTGGTATTGATTGTTACACATGGCTCCATAAAATGGTGTCTCATTATTGTTTTAATTAATAGGTTAAATATCTTGGCATGTGCTTTTGTCTTCTTAGAAATTTTTGTTTATATAATTAGCTTGTTTGAAAATTTTATTTATAGTCTTTATGTATTACAATTTATCTTTTCTAAAAATTTATGTTGGAAATATTTACTCAATCTCTGTGGTTTGTCATTTAACTTTGTTTACATTATCATTCTGTATAAGTCATTTTAGTTATAACTAATAAAATATAAAAAAAATGTACAGGTTTTAAAAATATTTTTTTTCTTGATTTCAAAGAAAGGAAGGGAGAGGGAGAGAGAGAAATATCAATGATGAGAGAGAATCATCAATCAGCTGCCTCCTGCACACCCCCTAATGGGAATAGAGCCCACAATCAGGGCATGCGCCCTGACCAGGAATTGAACCATGATTTCCTGTTTCATGGGTCAATGATCAACCACTGAGCAACACCAGCTGGGCTAAACTTAGAGTTTTATTCTTTCCTTATATTTTTAATTTTAAGCCACCTAAAATTCATACCTGTGAATGGCTTTATATACATTTTTATTTTATCTTTTTTAAATTTAGGTGGAAAGATAATTTTATATCCTATTTTATAGAATAGGTATTTTTCCATTAATATAGAAGGTGATGCTATCAAGTTCCCCTTTGTATTTGGTTATATTTTTGTATTCTTAGTCTCTTCCATTTATTTAGTCATCTATTTACTCATTACTTAGTATGTCAATTCCCAATGTGCTAATTTGTATGAGCTTATCAAAGGGTTCTGATGGTAGGCCATTTCTCCTTTTCCAAAAGTGTCTCAAGTTTTCAGGTGATCTTTTATACTTCCTTCTTTATTTTTTTATTCTTATTACTGGATTTTGTACTTAAGGGCACTATCCATCCTTGCTTTTCTGCATATAAGTTGGTTATTTCACTGTGAAAAATGGCAGCAATAAAAATATCATGGCTAATAAGCAAAAGCCAATTATACATAAAGAATATTAAAGGCTCACATGTTTTGAGAAATGCAATAAGATGATACTGAGATCAAAGGGATCTCCAGGAAGTCATGGCATCTGAAGCAGGACGCCTGTGTCTGGGACAGCTTGGAAAGCAAGCTGGTGTGGCATGCTCCTTAGCCACCTCTATTGTCGATGCCAAGTGCTTAAAATCTAGTCTTGTGGAAGAGCATGTTCTTGATGGTCTTGGCCTTCATTCTCTCCTTCTGGCTTTAAAAGAGCTGCTAGAGAAAGGATCGGTGCCCTTGGCTTCTGTAGCAGCTTCTGTAGGAGGGTGGAGGAGTAAGGCATTCTCTGGCTTACTCTTGCCTATTATCAATCTAGTCAGGAAACATGATGAACCAGTTTCCCCTCAGGACAATGGGACCTTATATACTCCTGTTGCAGCACTTGAGCTCCATTCTGTCTGCTGAAATTCAACATCTTATTTCAGGTCCTCTTCACAGAGTCAGAAATGCATTTCATATCCTTGGAGGCACAATCTGGATTTCAGATCATATCCTATTCTTTTTACCTTTTACACAGCCCATTCACAAACTAAATATCCCTACTCATCAACCACTTCCATAGCCAGTACCAGCACCGTACTTACTGCCTATCATCCTCACTTAGGTCAGTGGTCGGCAAACTCATTAGTCAACAGAGCCAAATATCAACAGTACAACGATTGAAATTTCTTTTGAGAGCAAAATTTTTAAACTTAAACTATACAGGTAGATACATTGTTATTAACTTAATTAGGGTACTCCTAAGCTGGCCTTTGCTAAAAACTCAAGGGGACAAAGAGCCGCATATGGCTCGAGAGCCACAGTTTGCCGACCACTGACTTAGGTGGACTTCTGGAATGACCTTTAAACTAATATTTTTGCTGCTGTTTCATTTTATTTTGAACGCTGTTTTCCACACAGTCTCCAAACTGGCCTTTTACAATACAAAACATATCCTATCACTCTCTAAGTTTAAATATGCCTGTGTCTTCCAATTCCACTTCAAATAAAATATCAACTCTTCTATAGTGTGCATGATCTGGCCTCTTTCCCCTCTTTAATCTTGTTCTCTGGCTTCCTCTTGCCTATTATCAATCTAGTCAGGAAACATGATGAACCAGTTTCCCCTCACAGGGCCTTTGTTCTTCCTCTGTCCTCTTCTCGGAGTGCTCTGATTCCTACTCTTTGTACCATCAGATCTTTCAGGCTAGAGTTCAAATAGTGTCACCTCAGAGTGGCCCTGCCACCCTACCTGAAGGAGTCATTCTCTCACCCTAGTTACTCTCCAACACATTATCTTTAATGATTTAATTAAGTCATTTATCATCGCATGAAATAACCTATATTCTACAGTTTTATTCTGTATTTCTCTTACCCAATAGAATTTAAACTCCATGAGAAGGGTGACCCCTGCTATCTCACTTTTGTCATGCAACTGTGTGGAATAATTGCTATTACTTAGCAAGTACCCTGTGCAGGTATGTTAAATAAATGAATGAATGAGTGAATGTGTGCAGCCTCATGCCTATGCTTCAGACAGGGGCAACCTTTATGTTTGTTCACATTGCCTGTTTGACATGACTCTTTTCAGCAGGTACTTTCATTAATAGTCCCCACAAGAACAGAACCCAGTACAAAAATCATAGAAAGAAATAGGATACTTTTTCATTATTTCTTTTCAGCAACTCGAATTCTACTTTTTTCGAAGTGGTGAGGAATTTCTGACAATTTTGAGGGTTTCTCTATTTACTTTCCTTTCCCATTCAGTACTTTCTTTTCTTTCAGGGCAAATATTAGGAGCCTTGCTGGTCTATGTCAGAATATTTTCTTTTGGCTGCTTTATTTTTTTCCCCAAATTTCATAGAATTCAGTTTGTGTGGGTTTTTTTTCCTGTTTATTTGGCTGGCTCATATGAACAGTTATTGGGAGGGGAAAAAAGAGGAATGTCTATAATCAATTTCACCATCTGTTGATAGAATCTCAAATTTTGTTTCTAAGTTTAAAAGATTAGAAAACTGAAGACACTTCATAATATTCCTGTGAGTGTGTAGTGGGTACGGTTTTATACAGATGAAAATAATCCCGAGAGAACATAACCCAAAATAGTAGTTGGTTTTTTTCTGATAATAGTAAGGTCAAACATAAAATTAGAAATCAACTACAATAAAAACAATGAAGAAAATCAAACACTTGGAGGCTGAATAGCATGCTATTAAACAATGATTGGGTTACCAAAGAGATCAAAGAAGAAATAAAAAGCATCCTGGCAACAAAGGACAATGAAAAACACAACAATCCAAAAATCTATGGGACACAAGAAAGCAGTGTTGAGAAGGAAGTTCATAGCTCTACAGGCCTACCTCAAAAAACTAGAAAAAGTGGTAATAAGTTATCTAACTATACAACTCAAAGAGTTAGAAAACGAGCAATAAGAAAAGATCAGCATAAGAAGAAAGGAAATAATAGAGATCAGAGCAGAAATAAATGACATAGAGACAAAAAAAAAATACAAAAGATCAACAAAACCAAGAGCTGGTCTTTGAAAGGATAAATTAGGTTGATGAGCCTTGGTAGCCAGGCTCACCAAGAAGCAAAGAGAGAGGATCCAAATAAAATCAGAAATGAAAGCGGTGAAGTAACAACCAATCCCACAGAAATACAAAGGATATTGAAAAAATACTTTGAACAACTCTATTTCAACAAACTGGACAACCTAGACGAAATGGACATATTCTTAGAAAAATACAAGCTCCCAAAACTCAATCAGGAAGAATAAAAAAACATGAATGGGCTGATAACTACCGAAGAAATTGAAGCAGCAATCAAAAATCTTCCAGTACACAAAGTGATGGTCCAGATGGCTTTATAGGGGAATTCTACCAAGCATTCAAAGAAGAACTAAAACCTATTCTTCTCAGACTATTCAAAAAAATTCAAGAGGAAGGCACATTTCCAAGCTTTTTCTATGAAGCCAGCATTACCCTAATTCCAAGACCAGATAAAGACACCACAAAAAAAGAGAGATACAGGCCAATATCCTTGATGAACATAGATGCTAAAATCCTCAACAAAATTCTAGCAAATTAGATCCAGCATTACATTAGAAAGATCATACACCATGACCAAGTGGAAATAATTTCAGGGATGCAAGGATGGTACAATACCTGAAAAATCAATAAATGTGATACATCACATAAACAAATGGAGAGATAAAAATCACATAATCATATCAATCAATGCAGAAAAAGCATTTGACAAAATCCAACACCCTTTCTTGATAAAAACTCTCAGCAAATTTGGAATAGAGAGATCATACCTCCACATAATAAAAGCCTTATTTGACAAACCTACAGCCAACATCATACTCAAGGGGAAAAAACTAAACCCATTTCCCCTAAGAACAGGAATAAGACAGGGATGCCCACTTTCATCACTCCTGTTTGATATAGTACTGGAAATGCTAGCCATAATAATCAGACAAGAAGAAGAAATAAAATGCATCAAAATTAGAAAAGAAGAAGTAAAACTGTCCTTATTTGCAGATGACATGATATTGTACATAGAAAACCCCAAGGACTCCATCAAAAAACTAATAGACTTAATAAATGAATTCGGCATAATACCAGGACACAAAATTAATACCCAGAAATCCATGGCATTTTTATACACCAATAATGAACTCACAGAAAGAGAAACTAAAAAAATATAGTATTTACCTTTGTACCAAAAAAATTAAGATACCTAGGAATAAACTTAACTAAGCAGGTAAAAGACATGTACTCGGAAAACTATAAGACATTGAAAAAAGAGATAGAGGAAGACATAAACAAATAGAAGAACATACCATGTTCATGGATTGGTAGAATCAACATCATTAAAATCTACATACTACCCCAAACAATCTACAGATTCAATGCAATCCCCATTAAAATAGCAACAACATATTTAAAAGACCTAGAACAAACTCTTTAAAAATTCATCTGGAATAAAAAAAGACCCCAAATAGCCACAGAAATCCTGAGAAAGAAGAACAAAGTTGGAGGGGAGGGATCATAATACCAGATATCAAGCTATTTTATAAATCCATGGTTCTCAAAACTGCCTGATACTGGCACAAGAACAGACATATAGACCAATGGAACAAAATAGAGAACCCAGAAATTGACCCAAGCCATTATGCTCAATTAATATTTGACAAAGGAAGCAAGAGCATATATGATGGAGTCAAGACCGTCTCTTCAATAAATGGTGCTGAAAAATTTTGTCAGATACAGGCAAAAAAAGAAAAGAAAAAGAAAGAAAGAAAAAGAAACTAGATCACCAGCTTACATCCTCCGCAAAACAAACTCAAAATGGCTAAAGGACTTAAGTGTAAGATGAGAAACCATAAAAATCTTAGAAGACTCCATAGGCAGCAAAATAGCAGACAAGACATATGTTGTAGCAATATCTTTACCAGTACAGCTCCTAGGGCATTGGAAACTAAGGAGAAAATAAACAAATGGGACTACATCAAAATAAAAAGCTTCTGCACAGCAAAAGAAACCATCAACAAAACAATAAGAAAGCCCACTGCATGGGAGAACATATTTGCCAATGCTATTTCAGATAAGGGTTAAAATCCAAAATTTACAGAGAACTCATACAACTTAACAAAAGGAAGATAAACAATCCAATCAAAAAATGGGCAAAGGACATAAATAGACACTTTTCAAAAGAGGACATACAGAAGGCCAAGAGACATATGAAAACATACTTAAAGTCACTAATCATCCGAGAGATGCAAATCAAAACAACAATGAGATACCATCTCACACCTGTCAGAATGGCTATCATCAACAAACCAACAAATGACAAGTGCTGGTGAGGATGTAGAGAAAAAGGAACCCTCGTGGACTGCTGGTGGGAACACAGACTGGAGCAGCCACTGTGGAAGACAGTATGGAGTTTCCTCAAAAAATTAAAAATGGAACTCCCATTTAACCCAATAATTTCACTTCTAGGATTATATCCCAAGAAACCAAAAACACCAATCAGAAAGGATATATGCACCCCTATGTTCATAGCAGCACAATTTACCATAGCTAAGATTTGGAAACAGCCTAAGTGCCCATCAGCAAATGAATGGATTAAAAAACTGTGGTATATCTACACAATGGAATACTAACCTGCTATAAAAAAGAAGGAACTTTTACCATTTGCAACAACATGGATGGAACTAGAGAGCATTATGCTAAGTGAAATAAGCCATTTGGAGAAAGATAAATATCACATGATCTCACTCATATCTTACCTTACAATAGAGAAACATGCAAATTGACCGCACCTCCGCTATGCCCACGATTGGGCCGGCAGGAGGCTGGGGGCAGGACTCCGGGTGGCATATCCGCCGTTGAGAAGATCAAGATGGCGGTGCCCCATGGCGGGGCCCATGCCGCCGCTCCCGGGGGTGCCTGGGGCAATCGGCACCCCGGGGGGGCGTGGCCGGGCCCATGCCGCCGCTCCCGGGGGTGCCTGGGGCCATCGGCACCCTGGGGGGCGTGGCCGGGCCCATCGGCACCCCGGGGGGACATGGCCGGGCCCATGCCGCCGCTCCCCGGGGTGCCTGGGGCGATCGGCACCCCGGGGGGCGTGGCCGAACCCATGCCGCCGCTCCCGGGGGTGCCTGGGGCCATCGGCACCCTGGGGGGCGTGGCCGGGCCCATGCCGCTGCTCCCGGGGGTGCCTTGGGCGTGGCCGGACCCATGCAGCCGCTCTGGGGGGTGCCTGGGATGATCGGCACCCCGGGGAGGCTTGGCCGGGCCCCTCCCGCCCCTCCCGGTGGTCCCACGGGCCGAGGCTTTCCCGGCCTTGGGCACCAGTGGGCAGCCTGCATGGATCGCAGGAAACCACTGGGGTCGGCTCCTGTGATCGGTAGCAGGGACACTGGGTTGGTGAGCCCAAGGCCAGGAAAGCCTGGGGCCAAGCCCCCACCCTGAAAAAGGCAGAAGGTGGTGGCCACAGCCAAGGCCTGGGTCCCTGGTGCCGGCAGAAAACTGGTGCAGGCAGCCAGGTGAATGAAGGTCTATTGCACGAATCTTCGTGCAAACGGGCTACTAGTGTGTGATATAATGATCAACATAAACTGATGAACAAAAATTGATCCAGAGACAAATGGCAGGGGAGGGAAGGGGGGTTAGAAATCAACCAAAGGACTTGTATGCATGCATATTAGCATAACCAATGGACACAGACACTTGGGCAGTGGGGGCTTGCCCTCTGGGGTGGGAGTGGTGGGGTAGGGGCATCAATCGGGAAAAAGGAGACATGCGTAAAACTTTAATCAATAAAAAAAAACGTTTAAAAAGGAGAAATGGCAAAACAATAATAAGGCCAAATAAATTTTTGATTCCCTTATTAAAGTATCTCCTTATTTAAGATAATATATAAGTTGTATTTTTCTAAAATGAATTAGAAATACTATAAACATTATAAAAATATAACTAAATGTTATTTAAGTATTCATAAAGTTAAAAATCTGCCTCATTTGTTATCCCTAACTGTTCATAGAAAAAAAATTGATAGACTGGATATCTTAATTTAAGCACTTATACATGTGAGATTTCCAATAATAACTCAATACAAAATAACCTTCAACATCTAGTGTTAGATATTATGTGATAATTTCACAATTCTAATTACTTGGGGAAAAAGTATTTATCTTAAACATCTATATAGATTTAAAATGTGAAGTAGCTCTGATTGTGCATTTGAGTTGCAGTCTCTATAAATAAATTGTGCACAATAAGTATTATATTGTTCAAATTTCTTGAAGAGATATAATTTATAATACAGAGACTGTGAATGCTTTCTGAATCATATTTAAGATACTAGCACAGGAAAATGAGTGAAGGACATTGAAATTGGTTGAGGATGTGTGGCCATGTAATGAAAGCACAATGAATGTCCCATTAATAATTTTACTGCAGAGCAGATAAAATTAACAATGGATACCCATTTTAAAAGACTGTATTTGGAATGATCTTGATAGAGTTACAAGGAATATTGCAATTAAAAAACTGTTCAACTACACACTTCACTAAGTATAGTGAAATCAGCTATAATTATAACTTAATTTTAATTATATAATATAAAGGATCTGAATATTAAAGGATCTGAATAAAAATTTATAAAACAGAAATTCAATAAAGCACATAAGGGAAAATAGTATAAAGGGGTAATTTGGAAAAGGTGAACAAAATGCATACCATATCCTACATAATAAAATGGTAATATGTAAATTACCATCACTCCGCTACGCCCACGATTGGGCCAGCAGGAGGCGCAGGGGGCGGGACTCAGGGTGGCCGGGGTAGCTGATTGGGCCAGCAGGACGCTGAGCTCGCGGCACCACTGGAGCCGCGAGCTCAGCGTCTGTGCCATGGCTGCGCTGGAGGCTTTCGGAAGGCCTGGTGCACCGGCGGACAGCCAGCCCGCTGGTGCACCAGGTGCATGATTAAATCATGCACTGGGCCTCTAGTATATATATATATGGTATATATATCTTAGTTCAGCTGACCAAAAGTGCTATAGATTGGTTGGATGGCTTTTAAACAATTTATTTCTCACAGTTCTGGAGGCAGGACATCCAAAATTAGGGCGCCACTAATGATCGGGTTCTAATGACAGTCCCCATGTAGGTTGCAGAAGGCCATTTCTCCTCATGCATCCTCAGGTGGCAGAGAGCAGACAGAGGAAGTTAGGTCTCTTGTGACTCCTATAGGGCAGTAATCCCATTCATGATGACTTCACTTTTAAGATCTCATGTAATCCTAATTGCTTCCAAAGGCTCCATCTCCTAATGCTGTCTCATGATGGAGGTGAACATGGGGGCATTAAGCATTTAGTGCAGAGTGCCATATTATATGTTAAATAAATGATTTCAAAGAAGAAAAAAAGAAGAGTTTACCAAAAAGTTTCATGAAAGGAAAGTTACAAATTATGAAAAATTAGAATTTTAAATTCTAACTTTGGAATCTTGCTATGTGATATTTGACACTATAGCTTATATTATAATCCATTTATAACATCAGTACAAAATTATAAAAATAGTAAAATAAATATTTAATATTGCCATATTTTAAATGGTCTTATTGTTGTATAAAGAACCTACAATATGGCCTAACTGGTTTGGCTCAGTGGATAGAGCGTCGGCCTGCAAACTGAAAGGTCCCAGGTTTGATTCCGGTCAAGGGCATGTACCTTGGTTGTGGGTACATCCCCAATAGGATGTGTGCAGGAAGCAGCTGATTGATGTTTCTCTCTCATCAATGTTTCTAACTCTCTATCCCTCTCTCTGTCTCTCTGTAAAAAATCAATAAAATATATATTTTTTAAAAAGAACCTACAATAAACTGCAATATAAAAATTATACAATTTGATAAATGTCTATGTTTATGTACTTCCAGAAAGTCAAAACAAAAGTAAGTAACAAAATAATGGACAAGTTTATTACTCGGTGTTCCTTAACCCGCAAACACATCTTTCCATCATTATCCCCTTTCCTGTTCCGAGGCAACTAGTTATTCGTTTGCATTTTCTAAAAGTTTATGTAAATGGAATAATAAATCAAGCATTATGTAGTTTAATAATATTGTTTCTTCTACTCACAATTGTTTTGCATTTTATCCATGTTATTGCATGTATCAATGGAATATAATTTTTTAAATGCACTCTTAACCCAATTTTTGAAAAATATTTTTTATTGATTTCAGAGAGAGGAAGGGAAAGGGGGAGAGGGATAGAAACATCAGTGATGAGAGAGAATCATTGATTGGCTGCCTCCTGAAGGACCCCTACTGGAGATCAAGCCCACACCTGGGCATATGCCCTAACAGGGAATTGAACCCTAACCTCCTGGTTCATAGATTGGCGCTCAACCATGGAGCCATACCACCTAGGCGCTCTTAACCCAATTTTAAGGTCCTGGCTAGAGGCTGGTCAGCACTTTTTTAAAAAAATTATTGACAGTATTACCCTTTCTTGAACAGTAGAAATCCCTACACCACTTCCCCTATAAAACACTCACCCTAAAGGGTCACTGTTCGCCTGCCCTAATGACCCTATTCACTGGAGGGGCCAGGTACCTGATTCAGTGGGAGACAGCCCCTCTGCCCTGAAGCTGGAAAGTATATTCAAATTAGCCAACCCACAAAGAACCCTGGAAACTCACCCTACTTGCTAAACATAATCTGCCCCCTGCAGCTCTAACTTGCTATTACCCTGTTTTTGGTGCAATCACCTGTGAGGCCCTGCCTGACAACCCCGTCCCTTTTGGAGCTATAAGTAGCAAAGCATTCTCAGTTGTATCTATCTAGTGTGTGTGTGTGTGTGTGTGTGTGTGTTATATTTCACTATTAAAAAATTAAGTCTTATGAAACAATCAGTTTCATGTTTTTTGTGGGCTTTTTTTTTTGATGAGTAGAATTACATTGTATAGACATAACTGCAGTTTGTTTATCCATTCCCCTTTTGATATATTTTTCCAGTTTAGGGTAATAAACAAACAAACAAACAAACAAACAAAATAAATTAGTAAATTAAATAAGTAAATGAACAAATCAACATTTGTATAGACATGTGCTTTTATTCTTCTTGGGTTAATACCTAGAAGTGGAATGGCTAAGTCATATGGCAGATGTATTTTTTCCATTTTAAGAAACTACCAGTTTGTTTAACAATTAGTTAAAAAATTAATCCCAAATAGCAGTGCATAAAAGCTTTAGTTATTCCATATTCTTGGCGACACTTATTTTTCACATTCTAACAGACTTGTAGTGGTATCTCATGAGGTTTTAATTTACATTTCCCTAATGACTAATGATATGGAACATTTTTTCATGCACTTAGTAATCATCTATGTATTTTCTTCAGTGAATTATCTGCTCATTAAAATTGTTTTGATGAGCTGTTTGTTTTATTTCTTATATTAAGTTGAAGGAAACTGAAAAATTAAGTTTTAAGTCACCTTTATTCATTGCAGATACAAGGCTTTTATCAAACATGATTTGCACAAGTTTTCTCTCAGTTTGTGGCTAATATTTTTAAACATTTAACATTGTCTTTGAAGAAGATGTAGTTCTTAATTTTGAAGAAGTCCAATTTTTCACTTTTAAAATGGGTCTTTTTTGGAATCTAAGAAATATTTTCTTAAATTGAAGTCACAAATACTATTTTCTACTAGATATTTTAAATTTAGATCTATAATACATTTGTGTTAATTTTGATTTCAAGGTAGGGTCATGCTGTATTTTTTGCATATTGATATTGAATTTTGTTTGCATATGGATATTTAACTTCTTAGTAGTATGTGTTGAAAATAGTATTATTGTTTCTCCAATGAATCACTATGCACCATTGTCAAAAATCATCTTTAAATCCTTTAGAACTTTGTACATAGCAATTTTGTCATCTTTGATTAAAGACAGTGTTACTTTTTCATTTATAATATGTATTCATTTCATTTCACTATCTTGCCTTACTGTAATGGCTACAGTCTTTAGTACAACATGGCGGGGGGGGGGGGGGCAGGGGGAGTAGAGTGAGAGGACAGCCTTTCTGGAAAAATTGTAGGTTGTGTTGTGTTGTTGTTTGGTAGATTATTTATCAACTAGAGGCCTGATGCACGAAAATTCATACAAGATCAGGCCTTCCTTCTCCCGGTTGCCAGCGCTGGCTTCCCTCCACCCCGGCTTCATTAGGAAGGAAGTCCAGAATGATGTCCCGAAGATGTCCGGATTAATTAGCATGTTACCCTTTTATTATTATAGTTTATTGGGAGATGTTGGAATTACATCTTTTAAGGAATTGGTTCATTTTATCTAGCTTATGGAATTTGTGAACACAGAGAGGTTATGGTGTTCTTTTATTATTCCTTTAATGTCTCTGTTCTCTTTGCTTTTCACTTTTTATGAAGTCTATTGATATATCCTCTAGCGTAGAGATTCTTTCCTCAGCTGTGTCCTGTCTACTAACAAGCCCAGCAATGTTTTTATCTCTAGCATTGCTTTTTGTTCTCGTTAACAATGTTGCTGGTATATATATTTTTAAATCTCTATCATTCCTTTTTGGTTCTTCCTTAGGATTTCTATTTCTCTGCTTAATTGCCTACCTGTTCTTTCATGCTGTCTACCTAATTCATTACAGCCCTTAGCAAATTAATAATAGCTGTTTTTAAATTCCTCGTCTGATCACTTCAACATCCCTGTTTTGTCTGGTTCTGGTGTGTGCTCTGTCTCTTCAAATGTGTGTGTCGGGGGGGAGGAGGGGTTGTTTGTTTGCTTGTTTTCTTTAGCTATGTGTGGTAATTTTTTCTTGATAGTGGAATGTGATGTACTGGGTAAGAGAAACTGCTGTAAATAGATCTTTAGTAATATGGTGGTGAGGTGTGGAGGGAGGGCGGCATTCTGTAGTCCGATGACTAGTCTCAGTGTTTGAGTGAGCCTGTTCCTCTGGACTGTGAGCTCCCAAGTGTTTCTCAGTTTTTCTCCCCCATTATCTCGGACAGGATGACTACAATGGGCTGAAAGTGTACTTCTTTTCCCCAGGTGAGTTTGCTTCTGATAATACCTCCGCCGGTCGGGCTTTGGTTGACTAGTTTCACCTGCAGGCGAGCCTTGATAAGAACAGGGTGTTCTGGTGTATTGAAAAATGGTTCCTTTCCTCTCTTTGAAGGAAACCAGGGAGGGGGTTTCTGCTGTGTTTTCTGGAGAAACCTGTGGGCTCCAGAAGGTAACTCTCGCAGTATCGTTGGCTAGACCGCCCCGGAGTTTGGAAGACGCAGATTTGTCCACACTGAGCATCCAGCAATTCACCTCCAGGTCAGGGCTGCTGACGCCCGCACAGACTCCGGAGGCCGGTTCCACGGAGCCTGCTCGGTAAGCCATGCTTCCCTCTGTCTCCATCCCGGGCAGGGGTTCGCCCTGTGCCCCCCTGGTTCACAAATGAAAGACCTGCTGATTTTTCATTCTGTTCAGTTTTTACTTGTTAGGAAAATTGGCAACTTCCAAGCTCCTTACAACCAGAACTGGAAGCCCCAAGACCCGGTTTTGACCTCTGCTATTGAAAACGTATTATTTATTAACATTCATTATCCATTTTGTTTTTTGTTAATATACAGAGAAATGAGTGTGTATATTTACACTTTCCTGGAGACCTCAAAAATTTACTCATAATTCTGATAGTTCATCCATATGTTATTTTGGACTCTATGTAATTACATCATCTGTATATGAGGATATTTTTATTTTGAAATGTTATAATTCTGTTTAATTTATTCCTTTTTTATTTTACCTCCCAAATAATTGGTAATAGAAGTGATAGTTGGAGGCATCTTTGTCATACTTTGGTTTCAAAGTTTGGATAAATTTTTAACATTTATTCATTTTATTAAATGAATAAATGTTAAATAAATCATTAAATTTATTAGTAGACTTAACATTTTGTTTCTAGTTTTCTAAAACTTTTATTTGTCAAAAATAAATTTTAGCAAGCACTTTAAATCTATTGAAACATTATATATTTTTCTCTCCTACTTTGAAAATATGTAACAGTACGTAGATGTTTAAATGTTATACTAATCTCGCCTTCCTGAAATATATCTAATTTAGACTTCTCAAATTATATTTTTACATATTGCTGAATTGTTTCTGCAAATACCTTTTAAAAGAATTTTACATCCATTTAAGAGCTGCATTCACTTGTAATTTTTCTTTTAATAATGTTATTTTTAAATTTTGCTATTGAGGTTATTCTGGACTTTTACATCTTTCTCTATTGATTTTGTTTGTGTAACTTTTAAAAACCATGGCTTGATATTTCTCAATAGCAGTTTTTAAATTAAAGATAGATTTATTAGAATATTCAGATATTTTATTGCTTTGTGTGTGTCACATGTGGTTTTCCAGGGATTTGTATAATTAAGTTTCGATGTACTAGAATAGTTTTTAAAATATACTCATGAATTTATTAATATCAGTAGGTTGTATAGTGAATGTTCTTTTCATTCATGGTATTGATTATTATACTTATTATTATTATTATAATCTGGTACCTGGCCCCTCCAATTTTAGTTTTGATCAGTCTGACCAGGGGATTCTCACCAATTTGCACTAGTCTTTTGCAAAGAAACAACTTCGGCTTTGTTTATTTTCTCAATTGTATAATTGTTTTTCTTTCATTTATATTTCTCTTATCTTTACTTTGTTCTTCCTTCTTTCTCTGACTTTCTTAAAGATGTTTGTTGTTCTTTTACTTTTACATGGAGATGGATTCTTAGCTCAGAGACTTGGAACTTTTCTTTCAATTTATGTTGATGGATTTTCTTCTAAGCAAGTTCTGGATTAATGGAACAAAGATGAATTCTCAAAATCAGCTGTATGTTGCTTCATTTAAAGTATGTGAAGAATATTTGGTTTCACAATGACATAGAGAAGAGAGGCATGCTTTCATAGGTTTTTGTGTTTGTTTTTCAGATAAATATGGCATTCTTCTTTAATACTATAACAAACTTGGAAAGTGGTAATATCTAAAAGGTCACTTGCCATACAGATTTTGAAACCTTATCCATAAATTTCACACCCTATTGCATCAAATTATTTGCACTTGAGTAGAATTTTTAATGTCTGCTTAACTTTGTAACATCATATATTGTTCATTTGAAAATATTAATTCACGCTGTTATGCAGAGCATTCAAATGCTGACAGTTTTTATTCTGCAGTGCCAAAATCTCATTCATAAGTACAATGATGAATCTTATCTGAATAGTCTTTAAATATTGGAAAACTGTCAGGCTCATGGTAGCAGATAGAAGCTTTCCAAAATTATGTTTCCACTTGAAAGCTGAAATTTAATTATTGGCAACAAATGCCCTCAATTATTTTGAAAAGAGAAACTCACTTTACTCATGTTCAAGAAATTATCAGCCAAATGCCTGTCTTTATTACTATAAAATTTATTCCATCTATACTTTCAAGAGAACACCTTGTGGTGTGAAATAAAAAGCTATCTCAGCTCATAAGTAAAACAAGTACACAAGTGCTTTCACTGTAGACATTCATTGAACATTGATTTTTCAGCAAAAGTACTTGTTGCCTACTTCCCATTTTGTTGCATACAACAGGTGTAAAAATGAACACCATTTACAGTTTCATTAGGATGTTTGTAAGTAAAGTTGTATTTCAGTGTGCATGTCTATTTCAAATGCATAGCAGAGAAGAATTCAGTGAATTCTGGTATCAGTAATGCCACTGAATTGATTTGTGCTTACGTGCCAGCATATTTATATGCTATTGCTTTTGCATCATCAGTGCAAATGCTAATGCAGTAAATATATGTACTAGTATACACACACACACACACACACACACACCCCACAAATTAAATCTCAGTATAAAAACTGTTTTAAGCAGGAGAAACAGATTGGATTTTGAGATTTACTGGTCTGGCACCTTTGAGATTCAGGAGCTGGAGAAATAATATCATGGATATATTGGGTTCCCTGTGAGATGGAAATTGCCCAACATTCCAGTTATCACATGACCTCCACAGGTCCTCACTCTGACCCATGAATGGTAGCAGCCTTCTGTGCCTCCAGGGGTTAATGAAGACTCAGACCCAGTGATTCATAATTGAACAAACATCTCAGTCTGTCCCTCTCCCATATATGTGTTAGTGTGGATCCAGGGATATGTATTTTATACTTTGAGCTATAATTCAATAGAACATTTTTTCGGGGGGTTGTGTGGGGCGCGGCTACAGTGTTTGGATGGGTTCAAGCCTTGGACTGATGAGAAGGCACAGTCCTCCCATGGCCACGTGCAAGTCCCAGCTTGGAGGGCAGAGCCCCCCTCAGCACAATTATAGCCAACAGCTGTAGTTGTACGCTTGAACCTATGGTCTGAACACGTGGCCCCACGTGCCTAAGTGATATAGGCTGCAAGTAAACAAAGCTTGATCAGGTGCATGTAATTAAGTAGGATCGAAACTCACGAGAATGTTGTATACATCTTGATCACGCCCTTACTTTGCCTCATGGAAATCTGGCTATAAAATAAAGACTTGGCTTGTGGGTGTTGGCGCTGTCTCTCCGTGAGGAAGCAGCGTCCCACCGAGCCCCAGCTTCCATTCTCTTGTCTGTCTTTTCTAAGCCTTCATCCGCCCCCTCTCAGGGTCACTGAACCTGGCTGAGCGGGTGTGGCACTTAAGGCGCCCTGAGGCTGAGTATGCCATGGCCCTGCCGGCTCACCACAGGGTTGCTCAAATTGTTTCAACTTTTTCCATCAGAAGCTTTTTCATTCAGCTCCTGTATCTGTTCAACATACCTTCATCAACATGCTTCTGTTGTTCTTGTTGCTATTGTTGCTGTTACTTGTTTTTGAGCACTTCCTTTCTTTCTGACATTGTAAGGTGCGCCAGACTCATCTTCCATTATTCCATACTAAGTTGTTGATGTTAAATCTATATGTAGGATGAATATAATTTAAATTGGATTCTAATGTTTTAAAATTATTTAACAGCTTCAAATGCTGAGTTTTTCTTTAAGGAAAACTGATCATTTTTACAATGTAAAGGGGTCTATCTAGGAACCTGAAAGTTTTGTTATTTGTATAGATCTTTTATGCCTTTCATGAAACATTCATAGTTTGTGTGAGACTCTTCCATATTTTTCAGATGATATTACAACGTTGTTGCCCCTTTCTCAGATGAGTCATTTTCCACAGAGCCCTAGTTTTTATATGAGAGAAAACTAT
Organism: Cnephaeus nilssonii; assembly: GCF_951640355.1. Lineage (NCBI taxonomy): Eukaryota > Metazoa > Chordata > Mammalia > Chiroptera > Vespertilionidae > Cnephaeus > Cnephaeus nilssonii. Next base: position 72,527,261 of record NC_137079.1, on the reverse strand, counting down.
TAGAAACTAAGATGAGGCATTAGATGTGCCCTTTGCTAATAGGGTGTCTTTCTAATTGAACTCTCTGCTGACAAAGTGTGTGTGTGTGTGTACACTAACCCGTATATGCTCATTTGTATAAATATTTCTAAGTGTTAGCATTTATATCATTATTAAACCATGGGAGTTCAATCTTGGTCACAGTAAATACTTTAAAAATACTTTTTTGGGGGATTTAACTTGCTAATATTTGGTGAGAAACTTGTATCTATGTTCATGAGAGATCCTGATCTATAGTTCTCCTTTTAATGTCTTCATCTGTTTTGTTTGTTTGTTTGTTTGTTTGTTTTTAGTGCTAGGGTAATGCTTGTATCTTAAAATGCATTCAAATATGTTGTTTCTGTTTTTATTTTATGGAATACTTTGCTGAGAATTCCTATCACTTTTTTTAAAAATGGTTAGAATTTGCCAATGATACCATCTGGGCCTGATGCTTCATTTTTTTAAAGATTATTAGTTGTTGATTCAATGTGCTCAATAGATGTTGGCTCTTCAGATTATACATTCTTTTTCTATGGGTTTTGGTAGTTTGTGCCATTAAAAAAAATTGTTCCATTTCACCTAAGTTTTTGCATTTGTGGACAGAGTTGTTAATAGAATCTGTCTGCATAATTCAAGGATTTATTAAGTTATTCATGCAAAACATGTTGCCAATTGCATTAGCAAAATATCTATGTAAAAACACTTCACAATCCTGCAACTATCCATTAAAAAATGTTGTTCTTTGAAATGATTGAAAGGTTCAATATTGTGTTCTTCCTGTAAGCTGTACTAAATATTGTTTTAACTAGCAATGAGTTTTCAGACACAAAGAAACATTTTAGGCAAAGCAACAGTAGAAGTGTGTATCCATCTAGTTTAGGTAAAGAATTGGGTCCATATTAGTCAAATTACAATGTTGGAAACCCTTTAAGACAGTGATGTTAAGATTCATAGTTTAAGAATAAAACATTTTATGAACTGTAAACCTGCCACACATGGGGTATACACCTACTTACTAGAAAACTAATGAAAGCATGTATTAACTTTGAATAAAGTAACACGAAAACAGGGATGCATATTTTACTAATCTAAAAAAGGAGTTCTACATTATCAGAAATCCTATATAATAAAGAAGTAATATGCAAATTAACCCTCACACCCTCACAAGATGGCTGCCTACGACCAGGCTGGCAGGGGGGTTAGTGAGAGTCGACCAAATGACTGAACAAGCAGGCTGCATGGGGCAACCAGGCTGGCAGAAGGGTTAGTGGGGGATGAACAAATGACTGAACAAGCAGTCTATGTGGGATGACCAGGCTGGCAGAGGGGTCATGAGGGGTGACCAGACTGGCAGGGGGGTGCAGTTAGGGGCGACCAGGCAGGCAGGCAGGTGAGCAATTAGGAGCCAGTGTTCCAGGATTGTGAGAGGGGATCGGGCCTAAACGGGCAGTCAGACATCCCCCGAGGGGTCCCGGATTGGAGAGGGTGCAGGTTGGGCTGAGGGGACCACCCCCTCCTGTGCACAACTAGTATTTTATAATACACAGAGACATACTGCTCCTTAATGAGAGGTTCTATATAAAAAGCACTTACTAGATTAGCAGCTATAGGAATCACCAGTTCAGTGTTGAAAAAAAGCCCAATTTGGGGAGAGATGACAGGTGGAAAAAAAAAGAAAAAAAAAGGAAAAGTTTAAGGTAACAATACCAACTTTTCTTCATCTATTGCATTTGACAAAAATTACCCTTTTAAAACTTTGACCCATAACACTTTTATTCCGCTCAATTACTCCATGTACAGTGTAGTGTAAATTAATCTCCATATTTTGTCAAAACACTGTCTTCATATTTTGATCATGTGTTTCACACTTAACACCCATGCCTAGGAGCATCATACCTTATTAGAGGAAAAAGGAGTAAGATTTCTAATCAAAATCTTGACAAAGTTAATGAACTATTTTAATTGACTACAATGTTTTTTAAAAAATCGAGTTGTTACTTATTCCATAATGATATATAGTACAAATTATGTAATGGACATTGGTTGACAAATTATTGAATACATTAAAACTCAACAATTTATTAAGGAGGGTGTTTTACTTTACATATCTGAAAACTATTTAGAAAGTATATGAATTTCCAAATAGTGGAAGCTACAGTCTTCTTAAAGAAAAAGATCTGTAAAACAGTGTAGTGCTTAGTGTTTGTCATGAACAATGAAACTTAGTGCAGAGGGTAGGTTGGAAACTCAATCTCAGCTAGAATAGGAGATACTGGAAAATAAGTCTTTAAGAAGGTTTATCATTTTAAAGCTAAATTTTAATAGAATGTAAAAGTTTGAACACATACTTTAAAAAAACAAAATGGAAAGTTCTCACTGGTTCAAAATGGTTTCATGGTTAAAAAAAATCCGTACCAAAATCCATTCCCTCTGAGACTCAACAATCTGTTTAGGCTTCTACTAGAGGCCCGGTGCACGAAATTCATGCACGGAGGGGGTTGTCCCTCAGCCCAGCCTGTACCCTCTCCAATCTGGGACCCCTCGAGGGATGTCCGACTGCCCGTTTAGGCCCGATAGTCAGACACCCCTCTCACAATCCAGGACTACTGGCTCCCAACTGCTTGCCTGCCTGCCTTCCCGATTGCCCCTAACCGCTTCACCTGCCAGCCTGATCACCCCCTAACCACTCCGCTGCCAGCCTGTTTTCCCCCAACTTCCCTCCTCTGCCGGCCTGGTCACCCCTAACTGCTCTCTCCTGCAGGGTTGATCACCTCCAACTGCCCTCCCTTGCAGGCCGGGTGCCTCCCAACTGCCCTCTCCTGCTGGCCATCTTGTAGTGGCCATCTTGTGTCCACATGGGGGCAGGATCTTTGACCACATGGGGGCAACTATATTGTGGGTTGCAGTGATGATCAATCTGCATATTACTCTTTTATTAGATAGGATAGAGGCCTGGTACAGGAGTGGGGGCCAGCTGGTTTGCCCTGAAGGGTGTCCCAGATCAGGTGGGGGTTCCCTTGGGGTGTGGGGCGGCCTGAACGAGGGGCCTGTGGTGGTTTGCAGGCTGGCCACGCCCCCTGGCAACCCAAGAGGAAGCCCTGGTATCTGGAATTTATTTACCTTCTACAATTGAAACTTTGTAGCCTGGAGCGGAGCCAAACCTGGGGCTCCCTCCAAGGCTGGTAGCCATTTGTGTTGGGGTTATAATTGAAACTTTGTTGCCTTAAGCAGGTGAGCCCGGCCAGGGTGTGCGGAAAGCTTTGCTTCCCCTGTTGCCGGCAGCAACCCTGGCCTGCTCTCTCAAGCTCCATTCTGCTGCCATTTGTTTGAATTTGTTTACCTTCTATAATTGAAACTTTGTAGCTTGAGTGGAGGCTTAGGCCTGGCAAAGGCAGGCGGAAAGCTTGGCTTCCTCTGTTACCTAGGAAACCTTGCTCTCTGTGGCTGTAGTCATCTTGGTTTGGGTTAATTTGCATACTCGCTCTGATTGGATGTTGGGCGTGGCTTGTGGGCGTGGCTTGTGGTGTGTTGGAGGTATGGTCAATTTGCATATTTGTCTATTATTAGATAGGACTAGAGGCCTGGTGCACAACATTCCTGCACTGGAGGGGCGGAGGGTCCCTCACCCCGGCCTGTGCCTTCTCGCGGGGAGCGGGCCTAAGACAGCAGGCAGACATCTCCCGAGGGGTCCAAGGTGCTCCTGCAGAGATAGGAGAGGCTCCCACCACCGCCGCTGCACTTGCCAGCTCTGAGCCCAGCTTCTGGCTGAGCAGCACTCCCCCTGTGGGAGTGCACTGACCCCCAGGGAGCAGCTCCTGCATTGAGCGTCTGCCCCCTGGTGGTCAGTGCGCCTCATAGCAACCAGTCTTTCTGCTGTCTGGTTGATTTGTATGTTAGGATTTTATTATATAGGATGTCTCTGGGTCTATTTTTGATCATCATCAGTTTATTTGGTTCTTGTTTCAATGTTCAAGGGACAATCATTACTACAACTTCTCAGTTTTTCCCCCACATGGCCTATAACATTTATTATTAATCTTTTCTGGGGAATTAGGAGCAATATTCCCTAGGGGTCCAAAAAACTAACAAACAAACAAACAAAATGGTAGTTTCTTCAGTTAAAGGAAAATGTTAATCCATTTGTAGTCAGCAATACTTTGTACATAGCACAGACACTTTTCTGTCCTGCTCCCTCAGGGGAGGACTCACATCTGAGACACTGATACTTAGGTTTACAAGGAGGCCAAGCTGTTGGGGGAACTCTGGGTAAGAACTTCAGTGCCTAAACTGAGATTCACTTTTCAGCAATAAATAACCAGTATAACATTTCTCAGCCAGTGACAGATTTTGTTATAAGATTATATTCATCTATCCCTAGGACATGGTTCTTTAATTAAATAACATGAATAAATCATTTGTACTTTATTTTGCTTAAAGAGAGAGGTTATTTCTATCAGATGTAGTTTAAGTTTGGAGAAGGGTATAAGTTTTGGAACCACCATTACTTATGCAGAGATTTCAATGCTATAGTGATTACCCAAAGCTTAACCTCTTTAGAGGGCAAATATCTCAAGGAAACCGTAACAAATCCATAATGTATAAGAACTGAAAACATCAGATAGTGTAAAACATATACTATTCCAGCCATTTCAAATTGGTCAAGAAGGTACATAATGAACTTTCTTATTATGTTTTATGAAGAATGCACTTTGTATGATAAATTATTTTTCACATATAAAACCCAAACCTGGTCAGGGTATTTGCCCTATTTTAAAGAAAGAATTAACTTACTGCTACTTAAACAAGTAATGTTCTAAATACCCAGTGGAATATTAAATTGTGACTACTTTGGACTTAAAAAAATTAAATGTATTCTACTTAAATTAAGTATAATTTCCCAGTTTTATACATTGCTTTTATTAAAATTGACCTAAATCTGAGCCTAATTTGCTCCAAATGTTTTAATTTGCAAAATCCTTTATGGTAAAAAGTACCTACTAAGAAGTGTGTGTGAGTGTGAGAGTGTGTGTGTGTGTGTGTGTGTGTGTGTGTAAATCTGTTAATTACAACTCTGCATGTCCATCAGTTATATTATTAAGGCAGTACCAATGATTAAAAAGTGTTACGTTTGAAAAAGGAATCTCTAGATTGAGTCTTATGCAATTGTAATTATAGTTATCTCCTGTGATAAATGGGTATAATATGCCACTCAAGTGAGTGTAACTATAATGGATGCATCACAAATTAGTATACATTTGGCACAACTTGTGATATGAGATAATTTGTAAGCAGGTACATTTAATAATCTAAGATCTTTTAGATTTGCTTCTTTCTGATGATTAGTGACTTTGAGCATTTTTTCCAATGTCTCTTAGTCATCTATATGTCCTTTTTGGGAAAGGGTCTACTTAGGTCCTTTGCCCATGTTTTAATTGGTTTATTTGTATTCCTTTTGTTAAATTGTATGAGTTCCTTGTATATTTTGGAAATTAACCCCTTATCAGATGTAACATTGACAAATATGCTCTCCCATACAGTGGGCATCTTTTTCATTTTATTGATGGTTTCTTTTGCTATGCAGAAGCTTTTTATTTTGATGTAGCCCCAGAAATCAATGCATTTTTATACACCAATTAAAAAGTGGTCAAAGGTACTAAACAGACACTTATCCAAAGTGGACATACAGATGGTCAATGTAGAAAACAAGGGGACATCTTTAATAATTTCAACAGCAAAGATTATTTAAAAATCTAAGATCTTTCCCAGAATAGACAATAAAGTGATTAAACAATTATTTGGGGCTAAGAGCCAGACTAGACCCATGAACTGTTAGAGCACAAAAACACCATTTATGTAAATAATATATTGATATATTATTGACACATATATTCTAAATGAGGAGTCGGAAGTCTGAAGGTAGGTGTGGCAATGACACTCTTGGTCCCATCAAAGAGGAAGGGATCCTAAGCAATGGCGGTGTCATGCCATTTAGATGGGCTTCCAGACTGCTTACTTCTATATCAATGCCAAGCCTTGGCTAAAATGACCTAGATAAATTAATGTGAAATACAAGCTGTATTGCCAGAGTTTGTTTATGTTTGTGACTATTTTGCAAGGGTGAAAATAAAATAAAGATTGCTTTGTGACTAGGGAGTTTTCCTCAGCAGTGTAACAAGTCTCTGGGCAACCATTCAGCATGGGGTGAGAGGCTGGTTCTCTGACCAGGACTGCCACACTGAGGACCCCCCCAAATTATATATGTCAGAGGAGAATTTGCAGAGAAAGATTCATACTAGAGAACATTGGTAATATTGTCCCTAATATTTTGAGCCTGGAAGGGAGGAATTTGTTAGGTGGTAGAGTATCTACAAAATTTCATCCACTGTACTACGTTTAGTTTTAAAATAAAGTTGCAATTCAAGTTTCATTTTCTAAAAAGAATCATTGAGTAAAGTGATGTGTTGGAAAAGAATACATCTGCATAAAGTTGTGTAGTTATTTTCATATCAGTGAAAATAGCTGCCTACTGATCTATTTAACTGAATGTCAGTGCCATACTATTTTAATTACTGCAGTTTTATAATATACTAGAGGCCTGGTGCACGAAATTTGTGCATGGCTGTGTGTGTGTGTGTGTGTGTGTGTGTGTGTGTGTGTGTGTGTCCCTCAGCCCAGCCTGCACCCTCTCCAATCTGGGACATACCTCTCACAATCCAGGACTGCTGGCTCCCAACCGCTCGCCTGCCTGCCTGCCTGCCTGCCTGATTGCTCCTAACCACTTCTGCCTGCCAGCCTGATCACCCCCTAACCACTCCCCTGCCAGCCTGATCGATGCCTAACTGCTCCCCTGCTGGTCCAATTGCCCCTAACTGCCCTCCCCTGCCGGCCCAATCACCCCCCACTGTCCTCCCCTGCAGGCCTGGTCCCCCTAACTGCCCTCACGTGCATCCTGGTCCCCCGAACTTCCCTCCCCTGCAGGCTTTGTCCCTACCAACTGCCCTCCCCTGCAGGCCTGGTCCCTCCCAACTGTCCTCCCCTGCTCGCCTGGTCACCCCTAATTGCCCTCCCCTGCCAGCCTGATCACCCCCAACTGCCCTCCCTTGCAGGCCAGGTTCCTCCCAACTGCCCTCCCCTGCCGGCCATCTTGTGGTGGCCATCTTGTGTCCACATGGGGGCAGACATCTTGTGTGTTGGAGTGACGATCAATTTGCATATCACCTCTTTATTAGATAGGATTTTAAATATTAAAGGCCCAGTGCACGAAATTTATGCACTCGGAGGGGGGGGTCCCTCAGCCAGGCCTGTGCCCTCTCGCAGTCTAGAAGCCCTTGGGAGATGTCCGACTGCCAGCTTAGGCCCAATCCCTAGGGTGGGGGGGTGGGGAATGAGCCTAAGCTGGCAGTTGGACATCCTTAGTGCTGCTGCAGAAGAGGGAGAGGCTCCCTCCATCACCGCTGCACTTGCCAGCCATGAGCCCGGCTTCTAGCTGAGCAATGCTCCCCCTGTGGGAGTACACTGACCACCAGTTCCTGCATTGAGCGTCTTCCCCCTGGTGGTTAGTGCACATCACAGCGACTGGTCATTCTGCTGTTGGGCCAAAACTGGCTCTCCAACATCCCCCAAGGAGTCCTGGATTGCAACAGGGTACAGGCCAGACCGAGGGACCCACTGGTGCACGATCAGGGCCAGGAAGGAATGCAGGAGGTTGGACAGCCAGGGAGGGACTGCAGGAGGGTTCCAGGGTGTGTCCGGCCCATCTCACTCAGTCCTGATCGGCCAGACCCCAGCAGCAAGCTAACCTACCAGTCGACTATCTGCCCTTGGTGGTCAGTGCACATCATAGTGAGCGGTTGAGCGGCCTTAGCATATCATTAGCATATTACGCTTTGATTGATGACTGGACAACCGGACACTTAGCATATTAGGCTTTTATTATATAGGACAGTGATGGCGAACCTATGACACGCGTGTCAGCACTGACACGCGTAGCCATTTTGATGACACGTGGCCGCATGCCGAGGATGAAACATTTGCTGCTCCTGAGGATGAGACATTTGCGACTAGAGTCTTGGAGTTAGTTTTTTCCTCAAAGTGACACACTACCTGAGTTATGCTCAGTTTTTTGGCGAAGTTTGACACACCAAGCTCAAAAGGTTGCCCATCACTGATATAGGATATAGGATAATATATGAGATGGGCAAAATTAGGTTTACAGTTTTGAGTACACAGAACACAATTTCTTCTTGTATTGTTATTTAGTAACTAGAAGCCCAATGCACGAAGATTCGTGCTAGAATGGGCTTTCCTTTCCCTGGCTGCCAGCACCACCTTTCCACCCTGGCCCAGCCCCTTTCCACTCAGGCCCCTGGAGCCGTCTCTTTTCACTCCGGGAGCCGCCTCTTTCCGCTCCGGCCCTGCCTTCCCACGCTGCCCAGAGGCCCTGAGAGACCGGGGGTGGGGCAGAATGCCTGCGTCATCGCCATGGCGTCGACACAAGCGTCCTGTCACTCGGTGCCTGTGTATGCAAATTAACCACCATCTTTGTTGGGTTAATTTGTATATCACTCCTGATTGGCTGGTGGCATAGCAGAGATACGGTCAATTTGCATGTTTGTCTAATATTAGGTAAGATTATTGTACTTTTATTTGTATTACAACTATAAACCTACTTTCGTCCACCCCTTTATTTTAAAATGAGGAAGTATGATACCTCTTTACTTTTGGTCCTTATAAGTGACCTTATTTTTAAAATGCAATATATATCCTATATAATAAAGAACTAATATGCTAATTAGACTGAACAGCAGAACAACCTTCTGGATGAAGCCAGGGCTGCGAAGGCCGAGGCAGCCAGGGCTGCAAGGGCCGAGCCCCTTTCACAAATTTTGTGCATCGGGCCTCTAGTTTAGTTATATTTATCATGTAAAATTTTAAATAGCCATAGAAATAATACATATTTCACATAAACTTCAAACTATAACTGTTGATCATATTTTTAACCTATTCTTGTAATCTTCCCTATGTTAGAACTTCTCTATTTTCTGTCTTTACTACACACACAAACACACACACACACACACACACACACACACTTACCATGAAATTAGAATAATTCCATTGTATACATATAATAGTTTTGGTTCATTGAAAACATAATGTAAGAATTTTGTAATATGTTGATAATATTCTTAATAACCATGAAATTTTTTATTCTTAATTATTTGTTTATATAAGTATATTAAAGCTTCCTAAATTTCATATTGACAGAGAATTTAGATACTTTCCCTAAAATATTCAATTATAAACAACGCTGTAATTCTCGTTTTTCCAAATGCTTGGTAGTCAATCCCCTGTCTCTCATCCAAATCTTCTGGGCTCTATTCCTCCCACCCCTACTGTTCTCTTTCTACTTCAGCTTTACTTCGCTCATGCTTTATTTTTAAAATTTGTACCTTTATTGTTGAAATGTTACAGATGTCCCCCTTCCACCCCCTTTGATCCCCCTCTACCCCACTTGCTTTAATCACCATGTTGAAAATCTATTTTATCTCCCCGTCTCCTGCATTATATGTTTCAGTATGTAACCAATTGTTTTTTGAAAAATCAAATATATGATTATGTCACTTCCATTCCTAGTGTTTTCAGCAGAATGTCAGTGCTCTCAAGTTAAAAAAAAATATTATATCTTCAAAATGTCTTATAAGATGAGGTATATCTTGATGTATTTCCTTTCTCCTGCACATGACATTATATTCTTCATTACTATGACATGCTTCCATCTTTCATGACTTCATTATCAATTCTCTTTCTTTTCCCTGGGATATTTACCCTTCCTCATGTCCTGCCCTCCACACATACATAAACATAAACTAACATGACCAATTTCTTCTTTTATTTTTTAGCTTATAATTCTTTTCCTCACTATTCTACACAATTTTAAATCCCTGTTTCTTGCATTGCCATAGCATACTATATTTTGCCTTCAGTTTTCCAAATTGTTTATTTTTTGTTTTAACTTGTTGATGCTAGATTTCATAAAATTACTGTTTATTTATAACTATCACAGTACGTAGAACATCATTTATGCTAAATTAATATTTTTAATGCTGACTTTAAAACTATAGGGAACTGCTGAAGATTACAACCAATATAGACATAGTAAATTGAATATAAAAGATGCAAATTCACTATTCATTCTTGATATCTACTTTGCTGCATTTTTACTATAAAAGCTAGAAAATATAAACTATATTTTATATACACTCAGTTAGAATTCTGGGTGCAGAATAGATCACATTAATTAAATACATTCATGAAATATTTGAAAAGGAGAAAGATAGGTACCTTTTTAGTGCTTTAAAATTTCCTGCTAACATGCACAACTGTAGATATATGAGTTTCTCATGGCAACTTGGTGTTGGGGACTGTTCTCAGTATTCCCATGTCTAGTTTCTGTCTTCCTGGACCACAAGAGGAAAGTATGGGAGCAAAAGAGGACGGGCTGTCTATCCCATGTTCCTTACTTGAATTGTAGCTACTACAGCTTATTTTTTTTTATCTTGAATGTACTAGTTATAAGATAGCTTATTGAATTCCATTCCATAGAGCCTCAAAGATTGTATAAGCAAGTATATTCTTACATTAACAATGTTTCCCTAGAATACCGAGGATATTTGCTCTTTTCCAATATCAATATTCAATAGCACATAATTGGAGCCAGAAGTGGTTACAGGCACTTAAGAAAGGAAATCAACTTGATTATTTAAATGGCTTATTATTGAAGGCAGTTATTCTCTGGTTATTGTTTTAAAATGGGACACTAGTCGATCATGGCATGCAATGACAAAATAATTAAATTTTAGTCAGTGGTCATCTAAAATAAAGAGTCAATTAAGATAACTCTTTGAAAGACCAAATGAAATGTCAAGTGCCTGCTTCCATCAAACATATTGATAAAATGTGCGTAGACTGTTCCCTTCTCTTTTTATGAGAAACGCTAAAGAAATAAAATGGCAAGAGCAAGATTTTAAATTTGTAGCTCAAAGCACAGAGAACTGGAGATGTTCAATAGCCAAACTAATATCTTATTTCTTGTAACTATAGAGCTGTTTTTACAAAATATTAGATACAAGGTCTGATAATGCGGGTTTTGCTGAATTACTATGTGTTTAATTCCTATTCTTGTCTTGGCAATTATCTAAAATTAGAAAATGTATGGAATAAAGTAGTACTATGAGAATTTGGCCTGAGATATTATAAATGAATTTGGATAACTGTGACTATAATTATATGATAGACTTATCTGATGGTCTAGTCTTGGCTTATTTAAAAACCATTCAGTGACTAATCCTAGGGGAGTCACCTTGTAAGGGAACAATTGACCTCATGTTGCACCCCAGCTATTTCAATTGCCTCCACATCTATAAGTGGACAAGTACAATGTTCTACCTGAAATTAGAAGGCTTACATGCCACAAAAATTGAAGCATTATTTTATCATATCAATACAAACCTTAGGGATTGTGGCAAGTTATTTTGCTTGTTAGAACCATAAAAAGAAAGAAATATTTAAATGAGGCCAAAAATAAGGGTGTACTGAACAGAGATTCTGACTTCAAAGAACTAAATTGAACACCTGCAAGCGGTTTTTAAGTTTCCTCACGAGATTGACTGAAATCCAGACTCAATCAGCTATTCCTTTTATATTTTAATAACTGGAATGCAAAAGATGAATAAAATAAAATTTTTAAAATAGATTATCAGATAAGATCTGTCTCCCTTAATCTTAACTACACCTCACAGAAAAGCCTAAACACTTAATTTAACAAGGTGGTAAAAAATAAATTGAAGACAAGGAAACCAGCATCCTTTAAAAGCTTTGCACTGGCTATACTTGCAGGCTATAAAGGGTACTGAAGGACAAATTTCCCCGACCCGCGGGGCAACAACACGGACACCAGAGACGAACCTAAGAGAATGAGACAAACAAGGAACACGAAGAATGGAGGCAAGACAAATGGGTTTCTGATGAAGCCTCGAATTTTTATTCTTACAGCGGTGCCTTATATCCAAGTCAGGGAGTGGGAGGTGGGGCGCGGGGAGTGAACTGTGGACCTATCAGTGCTTGCCAGCAGGGGCTGCAGGCAGGGGAGGGGGTATGAGGAAGTAGATGTCTAGGAGGGATGGGGGCTGAGCGGATCATGTGGACTTAGATAATTTGGCTAAGGTCGTAAAGGGTGTTGACTAAAGATAAAGGATGGGGCGGTTGAAGGGCAGCTATGCGAAGAATGCTTTGTCCTCAGGCATGAGGAAGTAGGCCTATGGTGAGGACCAGTTTTCCATGAGGTTCTGTTTCATTAGCTTACTAAAATAATGTTAGAATTAATTTGTCATTGACTCTTGGCTCCTGACATCTCCTCCCTCTCTGTTTAAGAGAAGGGAGTGGGCCTTAACCAACCGGGGAGACATTGACCTGGTTCCTCCCGTGGGCTTTGTATGCCCACCGTGTGTGGCTCTTGACATCTTTTGGGGAGGAGAGGCAGAGCCATTATTTTTATTGATGTCAACCTCTATGCAAACCAGGTATACTCTCAGGGAAATCCAGAGGAGGTTGAAAATGTTTGAACCTTCCCTTGCAATGCTTTGCTCTGCACCCGGTTTGATACCCATACCTCTGGCTCTGGCCAGAGCGTAGGTAAGCATCCCTCTGGTTAAGATGCTGTCCCCGTAGGGAAGGAGCGAGTCTGGGTCTGGAGGTTTTCGCGCTCTTGGTAAACCGAGTCCCACCTATCGGCCATTTCCAGGCGTTGATAGTGAACCTGGATGGGTTTTACTAAAGCTGAATCTATTTGCTATTTTACAAGGTCGGTTATTTTTCTAAATGCCCAAGGGCCAAATGTCTTCATGGCTGGAGCATTCCTGTTAATTCCTCTCTGTAGCAGGAGTCCACATGGTCTAGGAGTTGTTTTCTGAAAATATACAAACACATTCTCGACCAAAAGTTAATAGAGGAATCTTTTCTATAAATTTTACTTGGGATCCTTTATTTTTTGCCCAAACAATTTTCCTTTGGCTTATTTTGACACCATATATGTTTTTCATGGGTGTCCTGCTGTATGAAAATTAATTTTCAAAGTAAAAAATTTTTTCTAGATGTAATTTACTTACAGGATATTTTTCCTTACATGGTATTTTTCCTCTATCCCCCTTTTTTATTTAATTTTTAGGAGGCTTTGGAAGATTTTTATAATGCAGTCTTGATAACTTTAAATTTTAATTTTTGCACAAAATATGACTGCTTTAGGTTCATTGCATGTAAGTAATTTTACCATGAAATGAACTATCAATAGAAATTTTGGTTAATACTTTAGGAACAGCTTTTGTACAATTACATTTTCTTGAATATTTACTTATTTTCAATTAGCCAATTTAAATTAATCTGAAAACTTGACTGTCAAATTTAATACTTAAATTATCTTAAAGAATATCAATTAAATTTAAACTGTATCGCAGAATTAATTCTCTTTTTTAAATCAGACCAAGAAGTAACATGTTTAGAATTCCTAATTATTTAAGAGAAAACATTTTATTTTCTCAAAAATTAAGTTGCTATACTCTAGGCATTTAGTTACCACAATTATGTAAGTTCTCCCAATTCAATCTGAACCTTAAACTTCCAGAGTTTGTAAGTCAAATATTTAGCAGTTCTTTATTAATAACCCTTTATATTTTTAAGAATAAATTTTAAAATCTAATAGTTAACTTTAAATCATGTTTTTTCTGGCTGGGTTTGGCCTAGACACTTGACCTTTTCTGGGAAGGTCGGCTAGCAAAAGGTGTAGCCATTGAAATGCAAATTAACATTCTTCTAAGATGGCTGCTGGGGGGAACCAGCCTACCTGCATGCTAGGGGAAGGGCGTGTCCACCCCTCCCTCCATAAAAAAGGGTGTAACTTTAAAACCTTTTAATGGAGAGTAAAGAGACCTTAAACTTTCAGAGCTTTAAATCCTAGGTAGCAAAATTAAATACTTAGCATTTCTCAAATCAATAATACTTTTACATTTTTAAGGATACATTTCAAATAAAATATAAGGCATAGTCAATTAATAGATTAACTTCTATCATCTAGACTTCATACTAGGCATACTTAGATCAACATTTCAGTATTATTAATTTCAATACATTTAGATAATTTGAACTTAAAAGTTGTAAATTTCCAGCCAATAGGCCTGGCACAGCTGCTAAATTTTTTTTTTAAAAAGAATTTTCCTGCTAGAGAAGTCAAGAAGCAAACCCATAGCTATTTACATGTAAACTTGCTTTCTACTTCCTGGGGGTTACTTGCCTCAGGGTGGGTAATTTCAAAAGAGTTACTTTAAATCACCTTGGGAAACCAGCCTCTATTTCTCTCCCCGGTTCATCTCCACCATCTTTAAAGCCAAAATAGTCTCGGGTTTTTATTCTGTACACAGAAAAAGGTCAAGTCCAGCTCAAAACTATGCGCACTCGTTTTTAAACTGGCCTTTTCCCTTGCATGTGCACAGAAATCCCGGATGCATTTATGAATTTGTAAAAGCTTTAAGTCATTAGCTGGAAAATAAATAAAGATGTCGAAGATGAGGCCTTTCAAATTGGCTGTCTTGGGGAGTGGCGTCCATATTGGATCGCCACGTGTCTCCCTTCCCCCACCTCCTTCTTTCTTAGGGGGAAGATTCAGTACTGGTCTGGCATCTACTGTTTTTATTTTATTTACTTTTTTCAATTTTTATTTATTTTTATTTTTAAGGAAAGAAAAGATTTTTAAGATAAAGAATTATTGGCCGTTGCTGAGAAGTTCCTTTTATTCTTTTTTACTTGGTTACAAGTAGTTTACACGTGGAGGCAGAAGAGGTGCAGATGGTATTATTAGAGACTTGCACCCTTCCATTGCAGGCTGTAAGGCCGTGGCTGCACCCCACTTAGACATTCTTAAACTCTCCTGTGCTGAATCAAGGCCATCACCAATTAAAATAGGAATTTTCTCTGGACCAAAAGTCTCATAATAATCCTGAAGGGCGTGTGGAAGGGGGATGGGAGTTTTCTTTAAGAATTTCCTCCCCCGTTTTAATAACTTCTTGAACGTCAGGGTCATGTGAGTGGATTTTTAGCATGTCATTAATTAAATTCCAATAGGAAAAAGTACGTTACAGGAATTTTTTCAGGGCCAAAGGCTTGATAAAAATCTTGTAAAGCATCTCCTACTCTAGCCCATCGTCTATGATTGATGGTTCCTCCTAGGGGGAACCAGGGAAGGGTATCATGAATAAAGTCAAAAAACTTTTTGGGAAATTCTTGTTTGTAAAATCATCCACTTACCTTACTCCGATCTGACTCGCGGCGGGTGCGCGGCGATCTAGGGCGGAATTTAATCCGAGGGTCGCGGAATTTAATCCGAAGGTCGCGGAATTTAATCCGAAGGTCGCGGAATTTAATCCGAAGGTCGCGGAATTTAATCCGAAGGTCGCGGAATTCAATCCGAGGGTCGCCTGGCCAGGCCTTTCCAGTGGATGTTCTCGTCGGAGGGTCTCTAGACCACGTTGGGCGCCATTTTGCCCCGACCCGCGGGGCAACAACACGGACACCAGAGACGAACCTAAGAGAATGAGACAAACAAGGAACACGAAGAATGGAGGCAAGACAAATGGGTTTCTGATGAAGCCTCGAATTTTTATTCTTACAGCGGTGCCTTATATCCAAGTCAGGGAGTGGGAGGTGGGGCGCGGGGAGTGAACTGTGGACCTATCAGTGCTTGCCAGCAGGGGCTGCAGGCAGGAGAGGGGGTATGAGGAAGTAGATGTCTAGGAGGGTTGGGGGCTGAGCGGATCATGTGGACTTAGATAATTTGGCTAAGGTCGTAAAGTGTGTTGACTAAAGATAAAGGATGGGGCGTTTGAAGGGCAGCTATGCGAAGAATGCTTTGTCCTCAGGCATGAGGAAGTAGGCCTATGGTGAGGACCAGTTTTCCATGAGGTTCTGTTTCATTAGCTTACTAAAATAATGTTAGAATTAATTTGTCATTGACTCTTGGCTCCTGACAACAAATGGGATCCTGAACTGATAGAAGTGAAAGGCAGCATATATCACCAGAAACTTTACTGTAATAATCGGCAGTGCTGATTAGTTACCAGATGGTTTGATACAGTAAGATTTCTAGTTAATTAATTATGGGGTTTCAAAGAGTAAAATAAATAGCCAACCTCTTCAAATCTTATTTTATTTTTGTATATGTATACACACTCACACTTTGAATAATTATAGAGGCAGTGTTAAAATATATTTCATTTTCAAATTTGAGCTATGAGCTGTTAAAGTGTGTATACATTTTGGGGGACACCATGTAATTATATGTGAATAGATATGAAATAACTCTAAATTACTGCATATGGTCTAGATATAAGACACTATAATCCTGTATAATAAAAGCCTAATATGCAAATTGACTGAACGTCGGGACGACAGGTGGAATGATGTGCACTGACCATCAGGGGCAGATGCTAAACGCAGGAGCTGCCCCCAGCCTGCAGGCCCCAGGCCAGCCAAGGCAGTTGCCAGCAGGGGCCCCTCTGATCGCCCCTCCAGTTGCCCTGCAGAGGGAGGCGACCATTGGCGGGTGTCAGGACCGGCTGGTGAGTGGGGGGTCGGGCAGTGGGGGACGGGGCCAGTGAGTGGGCGGTGCCAGGCCAGCCAAGGTGGGTGCCAGTGGGGGCCCCCCTGATTGCCCCTTTATTTACCCCACAGATTGGCCCTGATTGCCGGCCAGGCCTAGGGACCCTACCCGTGCACAAATTTCATGCATCAGGCTTCTAGTAGAAAAAGTAAAAACCTTTCTTCTAACAGGCATGGATTAATTTACAGATGCAGAGGAAGAATAGACCTGACTCTTGAAAAAAGGTTTTATCACAGTGCCACAAGGAAATACTGAAACTCTTCTTTCTAACATTTGCCAAAGGTACTCAAGACCATTTCTGAGGATAGGATGCATACATGCTACTAAATGGAAAACATGTCTGAAGGAAAGAGATAAATCCCCATGTAGAACAATTCGAAAAACATAGACATTTTGCCTTCAAAGGAAGAAAAAAGCATTCCTCCCCACTCCTTAAATATGGGCTACACATAGTGAGTTTCTTTCAAAATTACAGAATTAAAAGGGGGAGAGAAAAGAAGAGCCTTCAAGTGGTGAAACTTGACAACACTATTATCTCAACCAGGTGATCAGGTCAATATGAACAGTGATAAATTGTCTATTGTACGTACCCTTAATACGATCTTTAAAACATGACATTTTAGCTCCCCCATATTTCTCCAAAAACATATAACACTAGCTTATGAGGAAATTATCAGTAAATTGCAATAATAGGCTATCCTACAAAAATACCTCACAAGTACTCCTAAAAACTTTCAAGGTCACTAACAATAAGGCAAGTCTGAACCAAGAGGGGGCTAGGGAGACATAACAACTAAATGAAATATGGTATTCAGGATGGGGTACTGGAACTGAAAAATGACATGAAAAAAGCTAAGGAAAACTGAAAAATTAAGAGATAAGAATGGAGGTGATAGAATCTCTCTCAATAAAAATAACTCATTCTTGGGCAGCATCCCCTATGCGTATCAATAAGGATCTCATAGTATGAATTTAGTGGAGGAGGAAGTACTTCTCAAAAGTGCTCAGAAAAATGACCTTATGTGTAGCATCAAACCAGCATGTTATTTCTTTTGAAAATAAATATAATATGCCATTACATTGTCTTGGATTTTGAAAAATGAATTTGATAGTAACCTGTTGGAATCAACAAGGATTCATTAGATGTGAAGAATGTAAGCTATTGATATTTTTATTTCCCTACCAACAATTTCAAAAACTTTCGCAGATTAAAAACAAAATACAACAAAATAAAGTTCATTGATTTTTTTAAAGATCAGTTAATGAATCATTTAAAGTAGACTCTCACTTCAAACTTCATGCTTAATTCATTGCTCTAATTAAAAATGATAATTCATTAGAAAACTGGGAAGAAAAATAATATATTTGTGTCTTTTTAATTCTATGTTATTCTTAAAATGTTTCTGCTAATCAGTATAAAATTATCATTTTGTTAATCATGCTTCTATGTATTCATATATGAATATATGAATGATCTCTAGTTCATTGTGAAATACTGTATCATAGGGTATTATAAAAATACTAATATTTACATATAAGTAATTTAAAATTTTATATCACCAAAGCAAAATAAAACTAACATTTTGTATTAACAATAAAAATATTAATGGAAATTGTTAATTTGCTATACCAATATAATAATTTATTTTATAGTTATATAATTACATATTATAATAATTTATTGATTTGTGAGCCATCATTTCTTATTTTTCCTCTGAATTCTTTTTTGTAGCTTCAATTGCATATATATGAAAAAGTAGATTCCTTTTACTTTATTTAACAACTCTGGCAATGTTGAGCATTCCTAAATTATATTAATGCATTTGTTATAATGGGTATATCTATTGAATAATATCATATATGTGATATTCCCTAAATTTAAATGGAGATATAACAATAAATGGCTGTTAACATCCATCAAAATTGTAACAAACCAAAAATTGTTAAGAAACAATTATTTTTCTTTGTGATGAAAACTTTTAGAGTCTACTAACAGCAACTTTTAAATATATCATACAGCAGTCTTAAATATAGTTATCATCTTGAACATTACATAATTTAAATTATGGTTGTTTTGCAATATATGTATGTCAAGTCATTATGCAGTTAATCTTAAACTTATACAGTGCTGTATGTCAATTATATCTGTACAAACTGAAAGAAAAATGGTTATTTTGAACAACTCAAATATGGTAATTCAAGGAAAAGATTTTATGGATTCAAGTTTATTTACTTTGGGTAAATGCCTAAGAGTGGAATTGGTACATTGTATAAGTTTTAAATATAAGAAACTGGTAAATGTTTTCTACTGTAGCTGTATAATCTTCATTCTGAAAGTTCCAGTTGCAACACATTTTTCCAATATTTTATTTTATATTTTTAAAAATTTTAATAATTCTGCCCTATGCTTAATAATTTGTTCAGTCTTCTAGTTGTTTAAGTGGATGGAGAGGGAGGGCTTACACAGTCCTTGTTATTTGATCATAGACAAAAGCATTAAGTCTTTCAATTTGACTTAAATAATGCACTAGCATTATTGTATTAAAATTAATTTTTAAAATAGCAATCTGAGAATAGGAAATACTATTGTAATCAAAAGAGAAAATAAAATTGCTGAAATTAAATTTGTGTGTGTAGGTAGGTTGTAAACAATCAATATTGCCAAAAGCAGAACTAATTATTTGAAAAATTAATAAAAGGAGAAACAAAATATGGAGGTAAATAAACTTGGAAATCTGGTATGAGAATAAATGTAGCTGCAGGAGGAGGAAAAGGATCCATGAGTAGCATTAATAATTAAATGAAGATAATGAAATTATAGGAGCTTAAGAATGAAGTGGCGTCCAAGATGGGAATGATGATATCAAGACCCAAATAGTCTTAACACAATAATATTCTTAATTGTATCTTTTTTTCCCAACGATGGCAATATTTCTCTCTGCCGAATTCCTTGATGATCCTCTGAAGGCTGACAAATACACACATAAAGGCAATTACTAAGACATTTTTGGTTCAAGACCTATCCTGTAACAACAGTAAACATTAGCCCCTATTAATGACAGTGTCTAAAAATTGTTATTTCTTCTTATACATAGTATAGGAGCTATTACTAATAATACACACCAAGTACATCTCTTAATTAACCTACCTGTGAGTTATTTTCACATCAATTTGGATAACTTTCCCAAAGTCAGAGAGCTAGTAAGCATCCTGTCCCAAATGTGAACTCCATGCTGGCTGAGCACACCATTGGAGTTTCAACCTCTATTCTACACGGAGGCAATTAAAATAGGAATGTAAAATCAGTCCCCCTAGCAATGCATTAAATTTCTAATTTCTCTATGTCCTTGCCAACATTTGTTTTTCTTTTATCTTTTGTTTTAGTCATCCTAGTAAGTGTGACACATATCTCATTGTAGTTTTGATTTACATTTTCCTAATAACAGCGTTGAGCATTTCTGCCTGTGCTCATGATCTACTTACATATCTTTAGAGAAATCTCTATTCAGATTCATTTTTTCCATTTTCCAAGTGTATTGGATTTTTATTGTTGAATTACAAGTATTCTTCATATATCCTGTATGTAAGTCTCTTATCAGACATATGATTTACCAATATTTTTTCTTATCCTGTGGATTTTCTTTTGATTTCCTTGATGATATTCTTTGCTGCATAAACATTTTTAACTGGGATGAAACTCAATTTATTTTGTATATATATATATATATATATATATATATATATATATATATATTTTTTTTTTGTGTGTGTGTGTGTGTGTGTGTGTGTGTGTGTGTGTGTGTCCTGTTTCAAAGAACTATTGCCAACCCAAAGTCATGAAAATGTGTTCCTGTTTTCTTCTAAGAGTTTACATTTACCTCATGGTTAATCCTATGGTCCCTTTTAGTTAATTCTTCCATGTTGCATAAGACAGGGGCCCAAATTCTTTTTCTCACCTTCCCCCTTTTTCTCCTTCGCTTCTTCCCTGTCTTCTCTCCCCTCTCCTCCCCTTCCTTCCCCCCTTCCCTCTTCTTCCCCTTCCCTTCCCTTTCTTTTATATGTGCATAGCCAGTTATCCCAGTATCACTTATAGAAAACAATATATTTCCTCATTAATTGTTTTGGCAGTCTGTTAAATATCAGTTGATGATAAACATAATGGCTTATTTCTGGACTCTCAATTCTAACCCATTGATCTGTGTCTATCCTTAGGCCATTAGCACACTGTCTTGTTAGCAGTTCCTTTGTAATAAGATTTGAAACCAAGAACAGTGAGTTTTCTAATTTGTTCTTTATCCAGATTGCTTTGTGCAGTCCAGATCCCTCAGATTTCTCTAGTAATTTTAGGGCAATTTTTTCAATTGCTGGGGGGAAACGACAACTTAAGTAGTGATAGGGATGAATTTAGAGGTTATTGCCATTTCATCAATATTTCTCCCTATCTATGACCTAGGATATTTTTTTATTGATTTAGTTCTCAATTTCTCTCAACATTGGTTTATAGTTTGTAGTGTACAACCTTGCACTTTTGTTCAATATAACGATAAGTATTTTGTTCTGTTTTATGACATTACTGTTGATTTTGGTATATTGAATTTGTATCCTGCGGCATTGCTGGACTCATTATTTGTAGTAGTTGTTACTGTTTTTTTGCTTTTTTAAAATATGTTCTTTTCCCTTAGCATTCTCTGTGTACAAGATCATGCCATACTCAAATAGAGATAGTTTTGTTATAGGTGGATTACTCTCCGTGTTCCCACCTGTTGATGGTGGAATTCGGCTTCTTGAGGTGCTGAGGGAATAAGAACTTCCTGAAGCCCCCACGGGAGGATGAGGTGTCATGGAAAGCTTTATTTCTGTGGAATAAAACCCCTGAGTTTCCAGGGTCTCATCTCTGTCCCACATGGAAAAGTCCCATTTTGTCTAAGTGCTAAGGTCAAGGGCAGGGCCCAGAGGTTCTGCTACATGTTTGCATAGGCCATTCCGGCATCTGGTGAGGTTATTTTGTGTTCCCAGCTGCTGTCATGGGCCATGTGGATTCCAGGGCCACATGGCTAGAGGCATGTGGCGAGTGCAAGGAATCAGCAGCGAAGCAAGAGGAATAAGAGAGTGAGAATTCTGTCTGGCCAGAGTGGTTCAGTTGGTTCAGCAGCATCCTGTGCACTGAAAGGTTGCTGGTTCGATTCCTGGTCAGGGCCCAGACCTGGGTTGTGGGTTTGATCCCTGGTCATGGCATGTACCTAAAGCAACCAATCTTCCTTCCTCCTTTCTTTCTTTCCTCCTTTTCTTTTTTCCTCCACTCCCCTCCCCTCCCCTGCCCTCCTCTCCCTCTCAGCATGTCCTTGGCGAGAATAAAAAAATAAAATAAAAATTACTTATTTTATATATAGAGAGAATGCATAAAAATATAATCATACACAATATTTACTTGAGTAATCTTTTTATGATGTTGCAAAATACAGATATACACATATTACATTTTACTTTTAAGTAGGACTGCGTTTCTGTTCTCATCATATTTCTTATGATATCAAATAATGTTGTCCAACTTGGTTAAGGAAAATCACACTTGAAAAAATCTCACTAATTTATTTCCTGAGTAGATCAATTGAAGTGCCTAAATTGGTGGGATCACCACTAAAACCAAGACTTAAACAACTGAAACCTTGATCTCTGAGAACTGTTACCACTTAAAATGAACTTATATATGTTTGTTTAGGTTTATTTTCTTAATGTTTCTTTCAGAAATTTTCATAATATTTATATAGTTTGGGTCAATAATATTAGCATTCATATATCACAATATACTTCATGTCATGGCAACTCTTTAAGCTAGGCTTCATAATTCCTCTTTTCCAAGAATCCTCTTGTCTAAAATAACTAAATATTGGCAAGATTGAAAGGGAAGTTAACATGACCTTGGTTCTCTGATTCCAATCACCATAATCTCTCTACAACAGTACTGGGATTTCACCATTTCATTCTCTTCCCAGAACAGGAATTGTAATTACACCCTCTAATAAGAAGTACTGTAAATTGAAAATGAAAATGGCTTTAGAATATCTGACTAATCCTATATAATAAAAGCCTAATATGCTAAGCATCCAATCATCTAGTTGGCTGTTCAACCAATCAAAACTTAATATGCTAATGATATGCTAAGGCCCCTCAACTGCTCACTATGATGTGCACTGACCACCAGGGGGCAGACAGTCAACCTGTCAACCAGTTTCTATGACATTTACTGACCACCAGGGGGCAAACGCTCCAACCGGTAGGTTAGCTTGCTGCTGGGGTCCGGCTGAGCAAGATGGGTCGGACATGCCCTGGAGCCCTCCTGTGGTCCCTTCCCGCTGGCCAACCTTCCATGTCCCTCCCTTGCCCTGATCATGCAATGGTGGGGTCCCTCTGCCTGGCCTGTTCCCTCTTGCATTCCAGGACTCCTCAGGGGATGTCAGAGAGCTGGCTTCAGCCCGAAGGCAAAATGACTGGTTGCTATGATGCGCTCTGACCACCAGGGGGAAAACGCTCAAAACAAGCTGCCCCCTGGTGGTCAGTGCGCTCCCACAGGGGGAGCACTGCTCAGCTAGAAGCCAGGCTCACTGCTGGCAAGTGCAGCGGCGGTGGTAGGAGCCTCTCCTGTCTCTGCAGCAGCACTAAGGATGTCCGACTGCTGGCTTAGGCCCGCTCCGTCAGTCGGACATCTCCCGAGGGCTCCTGGACTGCAGGAGGGCGCAGGCTGGGCTGAAGAAACCCCCCACCCCCAGTGCATGAATTTCGTGCAAATGGCCTCTGGTATTTTATATAAAACTAGGGGCCCAGTGCACGAATTTGAAATGAACTGTGGGCCGCGAGGATGTGGTGGGCACAGAGGCGGGTCTCAGCCCATCCTCTATGACCCCGCTCGGCCCCTCCCACCACAGCACCCCGATTCCCTGTTTGCCAGCAGCCCCGCTCCCGCTGCCGCTGCTCTCACGCACTGACAGTGCCGGCCCTGCTCGCACCCACTGATGGTGTGGAGCAATTGGGGTCGGTGCTGGCAGTGGGTGCGAGTGGCGGCTCCAGCACTGGCAGTGAGTACAAGTGGGGCTGTCACTGGCAGCAAGTGCGAGAGGCTGCTGCCAGCCCCGATCGCCCCTCAGGAGCAGGGGGAGGTGGAGAAGCCCAGAGGGGTGATTGGGGCTGGCAGCCACCGCTCGTACCCACTGATGGCACTGAGTGATTGGGGCTGGCACCAGGTGCCAGCAGTGGGTGGGAGCAGGGCTGGCACTGGCAGCAGGTGCAAGCACTGGGCTGGACCATGGCTCATGGGAGCAAAGAACTTTCAGTAACCACCAGAGCCTCACCCCAATGACAGCGAACAGCGCCCCGCCTTGGTCTGGCATCCCCACTCACCTGCTCCACCATCCCCCCATGGCCAACGCCTGCTGTGTTCCGTGCTCTGCCGTCTGTTGCCAACACCCGCCATGTTTTGCATGTGGCCCCTGGAGGTCAGCGCATGTCATAACGACCAGTTATTTGGTTGTTTAGTTCTGCCGTTTGGTCTATTTGCATATTAGGGTTTTATAAGTAGATAGATAATATGGATAAAGTTCTAAAAAGCTCAAAAATGTTTAGGAAGCTAAAACTTTTATTGAATTTAATCGTAGTATTTTTAAAAAAGGCCTTAGAGATTATCTAGTTCAAGCTTAATCATTACACACACGAGGAAATAAGACGCAAAGCGATTAAACCACTTTCTGGTTGACAATAGCAAGAAACGTTGACATCAGGAATGTAAATAAAACAAAATGAAAGCCTAATGGGAAACAGCAGGTTGTACAGCCAAACTGCTAGGGTTTGAAAACAGGATCTGTTGAATGTCTGTTGGGTAGCATTGGGCAACTTCCTAAAATGTCTTTGCTTCAGTTCATCATCTGTAAAATAGGAATGGCAATCATAGCACTTTCCTCTCAGTGATGTTTTGAGGACATGTGCTGGCTTAATAATTAAACTACATAACATTGTTTTGATCAAGATATTACTGATTCAACAAATCTATGTTTTCTAAGAAAAATAAATCAATAAGCATTTAATAAAAATAAGTATTTTCAAAAACATAGTCTGAGTCATTTTAATAGTACAAAATGATCTAAGTATTTAGACTAAAATGATCTAAGTATTTACTCCTTTTTAAATTTAATATTGCTTAGCTGAAACCGGTTTGGCTCAGTGGATAGAGCGTCGGCCTGCGGACTGAAAGGTCCCAAGTTTGATTCCGGTCAAGGGCATGTACCTTGGTTGGGGGCACATCCCCAGTGGGGGGTGTGAAGGAGGCAGCTGATGGATGTTTCTCTCTCATAGATGTTTCTAACTCTCTATCCCTCTCCCTTCCTCTCTGTAAAAAATCAATAAAATATATTTAAAAAAATAAAATAAAAAATAAAAATAAATAAATAAATTTAATATTGCTTAGCAACAGCAATAACAATGTTGGATAGTTAATGTATGAAGACAACTACTTAAATTTGGGGGTTGTTAGTTTAATATAGATTTATTATTATTTGTCATAAGACAAATATAATTTGAAATATGAGTAAAGATAACAACTGAAAGTTTCCTTCAATAACTTTAATATATATTTTATTTCTCAAAAAGTTTCCTCTTAAAATACATACATATTATTTACTCCATTAAAGGTTCAGAAATTGGTCATGGAAGAGATTGTAAACATTCAAAATTCTGAATGGACTGTAGATAATTTCTAAGTAACAGTGACTTTATGTGGATGCTTACTGTTAAGCCAAGAGGACAGTGGTAAGTCTGAATGGATCAGTGTTTCTATAGCACTGCCAGGAGAGAGCGTGTACACACTGTTAAAGGAAGAGTTTCCTGGTGAGGGCTAGAGTGATATTCCCTCACGTGTCAACATGTTCTCTATGGATTTTAACATCTATTTTTTTAAAAATGTAATTACTAATTTGATTTGACAAGAATATTGATTTTGGGATAAGGCTGCTAGCATTCCAGCAACTGTAATAAAAAAGATACCATTGTGAATCAAAGAATTGTATTTTGTTTTATGAATTAGGAAATATTAAGTTATTTCTCTTAATCACACTAGTCCATTCATCTTACTGAACTCCAGCCACAGATATTAAACATTCTATTGACAGATTCAATTGTGTACGTAGTATAAATCTTAAACTCAGTTTGTCCAAAAGTGAATTTCTTTATTTTCCTCAAAACCCCTTTAGAGATAATGGAACCCACAGAGACCACTGCAGCTGAAAAAGGAGAAAGGACTCATAAATCATGACCATAAGTCTGGGGCTCAAATTCTTCCATTTCAGGAAGATGAGATGCCTCACCAAATGTCTTTTGGTCACTCAACTTCTCTTGTTTTGAGCACTGTAATCTATAATAATAAAAGAGTAATATTCTAGTTAGACTGGACATTCTTCCGGATGTCATTCCGAACATCCTTCCTGACCAAGCCGGACCGGAGGGAAGCTATCCCGGGTCCCAGGTGCCTGCAGACGGCCCGAGGGAGTCAGCCCGGGTCCTGGATGCTGGAGGGAAGCTGGTGCCAGCAGCCGGGGGAAGGAAGGCCTACTCTTGCATGAATTTTTGTGCGTCGGGTCTCTAGTATACGATGAAACCTAATTTTATTAGCAATTGCCCTGTTGCCCAGACAAATATACCAGAAAAGATAGGTAGGAGTTGTATGTGTGTGGATCCCATGTGGACTTAAAATGTATCTGCCACTGGTGATTTCTTCCTCCTGCTCATCCTGAATTTCTGTCACTTTGAAATAATGTGCTAGATATTCTAAGCAAAGACATTGTTTCCCAGGAGTATTTCTTGTGAATGAACTGACTTATTGTGATCCATTTTCCTTTGAGTACATTTCCAGTTTTTTTTTGGAAATCAAGAAGAAACTAAAATGTTTCTTAAAAAAAATACCAGTGCGGACATTTTAGTTTGAAGAGGCCTGATTATTCAAAAGTTATTTCTTTAAAACCTTCTGACATTGAGTCATTTCTGATAAATTTTTAATTAATATTTGTACATTTGCTCTACATTTCCTACATTTAAAAGATAGAAACTCAGAGCTTGTCATTTTTCACCTTGTTGATCGGTAAAGGGAAGGGATAGTTATGTTTTTCTAAAGGCTCTGTTTTGAGTGTTTTCATTATAATTACTTGCTTTGAACAGTTCAAGATATAATGCTTTGTCTCTTGACCAGGTAGGTAGGTGCCTAGAAGTTACCAAAGTAAAGCCACAGAGAAAATGAAATTATTTAACTTCTAAATTAAAAATTTTTTAAAAGTGTTTAAAAAAAAGCTAACCACAAAGTAGTATATGACAAAATATCTCATACATTATGATATTATGTCAAGGCAAAAACAATAAAATATAAATTTAGGGATATATATATATATATATATATATATATATATATATAATATAATATATACACACACACACACTAGTATATGATATAATGAGGAATTACTCTTGGTGGGAAAGAAGAAATGATGAAATGACTGGAGGCATAGAGGCATATACTGAAGTATTGATAACATTTTTTTCTTAAGTCATTTTATATGCATAAAATATTTTATAATTTTATAGTTTAAATATACATTTTGAATATAGTTTGATGTAGATAACATGCTGCATAATAAAAGCAATGACATTTGATAACATACCCAAAATATAAATGGATAATTTCCTGAGTTTTCACATGACAGCCTATTTATTTTTTCTTTGGTAGATAAAAAGATCAATAACTAGACACCTAGGAGAATGGGCAGAATACTAGGTCATATATCTAAGAGAAAGAGATATAGTGGCCCTGGCCAGGTAGCTCAGTTGGTTAGAGTATCATCCCAATACGCCAAGGTTGTGATTGTGGGTTTGATCCCCAGTCACATGCAAGAATCAACCAATGAATGCATAAATAAGTGAAACAACAAAAATCTCTCTCTTCTTCTTTCTTCCTCTCTTCCTCCTCCTCCTCCTCCTCCACCACCACCTTCTTCTTCTTCTTCTTCTTCTTCTTCTTCTTCTTCTTCTTCTTCTTCTTCTTCTTCTTCTTCTTCTTCTTCTTCTTCTTCTTCTTCTTCTTCTTCTTCTTCTTCTTCTTCTTTAGAGCCTGGAATGTAGCTTAAAATGTTAAGATTGCACATTATCTCCAATTTTGGTCCTGACCACCTGTTCAGATATTGTAACACATTCAAACCATTTCATTTAAAGGCCTTCCTTACTATTCCAATAAAATGCCTGAAGAAAGATAAGGGATGCTTTTTATTTTTATTTCATTATACATAGTGCTTATCAGAATGTGGATTAGGAAAGTCTATACAAATATAAAGCATGCACACATTTATCTTTTAACAATACATACATTGAGTGGCCAGATTATTATGATCTCTGAACGCATAATAATCTGGCACTCAGTGTATATCCTATATAATAAAAGACTAATATGCAAATTGTCCCCTCCACCAGGAGTTCGACCAGCAGGCTGCCCAACCTGTCATGTCCCCATGTCCCCTCCCCCTGGCCGGGCTGGCCAGACCCCATCCATGCACGAATTCATGCACCGGGCCTCTAATATATATATATACACACACACACACACACACACACACACACACACACACACACATACACACAATGAGTGGCCAGATTATTATGCGCTCAGAGATCATAATAATCTGGCCACTCAATGTATGTATTGTTAAAAGATAAATGGAGACATACTTTAAAGCATAATTGTTGGGAA
This sequence comes from Cnephaeus nilssonii, assembly GCF_951640355.1. Lineage (NCBI taxonomy): Eukaryota > Metazoa > Chordata > Mammalia > Chiroptera > Vespertilionidae > Cnephaeus > Cnephaeus nilssonii. The sequence goes on along the minus strand of NC_137079.1, from coordinate 72,498,762 downwards.
GTTTATTTATACACTTTTATCTTACATCAATTTAATTTACTTGTTCTTAACAATTATGTTTACATTACTCATGAAAATGTATATTTCTTGCTAACCTCATAAATGAATAAACTTATATAAGATGGTTAAAAGTTCTCCAGGGCAGCCATTATAATTTGATTATCTTCATTAAGGTCAACCTACTTGTTCAGCCTTAAAACAAAATCTTACTCATGTGAGGCCTCACACTGGACCCAGTCCAGTTTTTAAGTCAGACCCAGCCCTACTCCAGCTGGGTTTCTGACCCAGTCCAGAAAAAGAAATGCTCAAACAAAGACTGAAATCTCATAACACAAAAGTTTCAGAACTAGGATCAAAACTAGGGTCTTACCCACCATGGCCTGAGGCAGGGGTCCTCAAACTTTTTAAATAGGGGGCCAGTTCACTCTCCCTCAGACCGTTGGAGGGCCGGACTATAGTTTAAAAAAAAAACTATGAACAAATTCCTATGCACACTGCACATATCTTACTTTGAAGTAAAGAAACAAAACGGCAAAAACACCCGCATGTGGCTCGCGGGCCATAGTTTGAGGACGCCTGGCCTGAGGGAACAAGAAAGAGAGCTCAAGGGGCTCAACAGGGACCTATATCTGCTTTTCCATTGCTCCTCGCAGGTCTAAGGGATGTCTTTTAGTTTTCCGCTCTAACACCAGAACTTAAGTTGAGCCCTAGCTGGTTTACTCAGTGGTTGGAGCATCAGCCTGCCTACTGACTGAAGGGTCATGGTGAGGGCATGTACAGGAAGCAACAAATCGATGTGTCTCTCTCTTGTCGCTGTTCCCCCCCACACACATACTTCCACTCTGTCTGAAAATCAATGGAAAAAATATCCTCACGTGAAGCTTAAAAAAAAAAAAAAAAGATAATCTGAAGCATATTACAAATTTATTAGAGCAGAAGTCAGTTTGAATTGGGCAGCATCCAAGCTAGCAGATAGGAACTCTGCATGTCTTTACAAAATCAAAGAGTTTTATAGGTGGAAGAATGCAGGAAGGAGGAAGTTATACTAGATTCAAAATCTATTAATAAAAGGGTAATATGCTAATTAGATTGGGAGACCTTCCAGACAAAGCCATGGTGGCAGGGCTGAGGCAGAGGCAGTTAGGGGCGATCATCCAGGAGGGGAGGGCAGTTGGAGGTGAGCAGGCTGGCAGGGGGGGGGTAAGTTGGTGATGAGCAGGCTGGCAGTGGGGGACAGTTGGGGGCAAGCAGGCTGACAGAGGGAGAAGTTGGGGGTGATCAGGCCAGCAAGGAGGGGCAGTTGGGGGCGATCAGGCCAGCGGGGGGGGCAGTTGGGGGTGAGTAGGCTGGCAGGGTGGGCAGTTGGGGGGGAGTAGGCTGGCAGGCAGAGTGGTTAGGGGCGACTAGGCAGGCAGGCAGGTGAATGGTTAGGAGCCAGTGGTCCCGGATTGCGAGAAGGATGTCCAACTGCCGGTTTAGGCCCGATCCCAGGATGGGGCCTAAACCGGCAGTCAGACATCCACTGAGGGTTCCCAGATTACAGAGGGTTCAGGCTGGGCTGAGGGACACCTGCCCCATGCACAAATTTTGTGCACCAGGCCACTATTCCTATATAATAAAGAGGTAATATGCAAATTGACCATCACTCCAACACACAAGATGGCCGCCCCCATGTGGACACAAGATAGCCGCCACAAGATGGCCAGGAGGAAAGGGCAGTTGTTCGTGATCAGGCCAGCAGGGCAGGTCAGTTGGGAGGGACCAGGCCTGCAAGGGAGGGCAGTTAGGGGTGACTGGACTGGCAGAGGAGGACAGTTAGGGGCAACCAGGCCAGCAGGGGAGGGCAGTTAGGGGTGACCAGGACGGCAGGGGAGGACAGTTAGGGGTGACAAGGCCAGCAGGGGAGTGCAGTTAGGGGTGACTGGACCAGCAGCAAGGGCAGTTGGGGGTGAACAGGCCTGCAGGGGAGGACAGTTAGGGGCAACTGGGCCAGCAGGGGAGCAGTTAGGCATTGATCAGGCTGGCAGGGGAGTGGTAAGAGGGTGATCAGGCTTGCAGGCAGAAGCGGTTAGGGGCAATCAGGCAGAGGCATGCAAGCGGTTGGGAGCCAGCAGTCCCGGTGGGATCAGGCCTAAACGGGCAGTCGGACATCCCTTGAGGGGTCCCAGATTGGAGAGGGTGCAGGCAGATCTGAGGTATACCCCCTACCCACGTGCACGAATTTCGTGTACCAGGCCTCTAGTAAATAAATTTTAAAAATGGCATTCCAAGGTTTCTTTCCTTTAAGGGATGGCAGGGGATCATCAGCAGGTGACCTATCTAGTGCCTATGAGAGGATACCTGATTGACTGATGTGAGATTCCATTTATGGGAGAGCCAAAGTTATAGTTAAGTCTTGGTTTGCTGATGTGTAGCTTAGCATAAGCTACTCAATTTTATTTTATTTATTTATTTTTTAAATATATTTTATTGATTTTTTACAGAGAGGAAGACAGAGGGATAGAGAGTCAGAAACATCGATGAGAGAGAAACATCTATTATCAGCTGCCTCCTGCACATCCCCTACTGGGGATGTGACCGCAACCAAGGTACATGCCCTTGACCGGAATGGAACCTGGGACCTTTCAGTCCTCAGGCCGACGCTCTATCCACTGAGCCAAACCGGTTTTGGCTCAATTTTAGTTCTAGTGTCTTTTTTTTTTTTAAACTCTGTCTGTATGCATGTGTGTATATATCCTATCTAATAAAAGAGTAATATGCAAATTGACCGTACCTCCACTATACCCACAAGCCAATCAGGAACAAATATGCAAATAAACCCAACCAAGATGGCTGTGGCCACAGAGAGCAGGAGGGCGGCTTGGGTTTCCCCGGCGATGGAGGAAGCCAAGCTTTCCGCACACCCTGGCCGGCCCAGGCCTCTGCTTAAGGCTACAAAGTTTCAATTATAGAAGATAAATAAATCCTAACAGAAATGGCTGCCGCCATGGAGCAAGCAGAAGGCTTGGCTCCGCTCCAGGCTACAAAGTTTCTATTGTAGAAGATAAATAAATCCCAGATACCAGGGCCTCCAATTGGGTCACCAGGGGGCGTGGCCAGCCTGCAAACCACCACAGGCCCCTAGCCCAGGCTGCCCCACGCCCCAAGGGAACCCCCACCCTGATCCGGGACACCCTTCAGGGCAAACCAGCTGGCCCCCACCCATGCACCAGGCCTCTATCCTATCTAAATAAAGAGTAATATGCAGGTTGACCATCACTCCAACACACAAGATGGCTGCCCCCATATGAACACTAATGGCCACCACAAGATGGCCAGCAGGGGAGGGCACTTGAGAGGGACCAGGCCTGCAAGGGAAGGCAGTTTTGGGTGATCAGGCCAGCAGGGGAGGGCAGTTGGGCGGGACCAGGCCTGCAAGGGCCTGGTTGGGGGCAATCAAGCCTGCAGGAGAGGGCAGTTAGGGTTGACCAGCCTGGCAGAGGAGGGAAGTTGGGGGTGACCGGGCCTGTAGGGAAGGGCAGTTGTGGGGGACCCAGGCCTGCAGGTGAGAGCAGTTGTGGGTGACCAGGCCTGCAGGGGAGGGCAGTTAGGGGCAAATAGGCTGGCAGGGGAGCAGTTAGGCATCAATCAGGCTGGCATGGGAGTGGTTAGGGGGTGATCAGGCTGGCAGGCAGAAGAGGTTAGGGGCAATCAGGAAGGCAGGCAAGCGAGCAGTTGGGAGCCAGCAGTCCTGGATTGTGAGAGGGATGTCCGACTGCCTAAATGGGCAGTGGGACATCCCTCGAGCTGTCCCAGATTGGAGAGAGTGCAGGCTGGGCTGAGGGACCCCCACCCCGTGCACGAATTTTGTGCACCGGGCCTCTAGTATTTACATATTGAGATAGAAAATTATAAAGTAAATGAGGGAAATGTTTACACTTATCTCAAAATAAGTAGTTTTCCCCAAATTAGCTGTGTTAATTTGTAGTTTGAATGATAATATATGCAAGTAGAAATAATCTCAAAAGGCACATAGTATTGTAGAGGTCAAGCAAAATCTGTGTTTAGAGGCATGAAAAAAATATCACGTGGGGATATAGAAAAACAGTAGATTAATTCTATCCTTGGCATGGGTCAGATAACACTTAAGATGAGCTATATTTAAGTAAATGTTGGTGGTTAAGTTAGGTTTCTCAGAGTTCATTAAATATACTCCTGGAAGTCATTATAATGTGAAATACAAGATTTCACTTTATAAATGTTCAGATTAATTAATATGTAACATACTAGTTAAAAATTAAATTGCAGTAGAAATGTTTGATTCTCTAACAACCTCTCTATATGCTCCCAAAACCAGGGCCATTACTGCTGGTATGTGTGGTTCTTGGAGGCTCAGTATAGCTTAAAAGAATGCAGTGGTCATTTGTCTAACAGAACTTAGAAAATGGTAATGATGGCATGACTTTTAGATGTCAGAAACTATCCAGATTTGGAAAAGTAAATTTAGAATATTTTAAAATTCCATTCATTACTTTTCTCTCATTGCTCCCATTTTTACCACTTTTAGTTCCTTAAAATATCACAGGATGAAAACTTTTTATATTTTATCCAGACTTAAAGTGTAGAGCTACTTCTATTTTACATATCAATGAAATGTTTTCTTGTCAGAGGAATGCAGAAAATAACAGCATTTCTATTGCAATTAGCTGGAAATGAAAGGGAAGAGACAGCCCTGACTCAATGGTGTGACAACTCAGAGCTATTTGTTCTTAAGAACATAATCAAGTAGACAGGTGATTTTTCTCTTGATTATAGGGCTCTTTAAATATTAAGTACCTCTAATAAACATCCCTTTTCACTGAAAAGTGTTCAATAGTGTATGAGCATTAAACTGTTCTATACTGGCTAAGAAAAGTTTACAATTTAAACCTAAAATTTCTGTTATTTTAAAAGAAGTACACAAAGACTGTATATTCTTATCTATTTGACATTGCAGCTTATAAAAAGTTTCAGAAAAGTCTGTTCAAATATTTGTCATGAAAGAAAAAAGCAAACAATTATAACTACAAACTGATAGTTTTGGCTTGTCACTCTTCGAACTGAGCAATGGATAGAAATCATTTAGATTCAGGATGTGCTTTTTCTAGTATTCTTTTTAAAATCCTTTTTTTTTTTTCGGTGGGAAATTATTCTTATCAGGAAAAGTATTATAGATATGGCAAACAAATTCTATGACAGTTAATGGTCCACACAATGTTAGGAGGCATGGGAATAAAATCATATATTGAATCATTAAACACAAAAATAAAAAGAGCAGTGTTCAAGAAACTGAATCCTAGAGATGGACTATTTTAATTTTCTTTCCTATTATTTACCTTAAATGTTACCTAGCTTGTTCAAACAAATGATATTACTGGCTTCTGCTTATGAATAAAAAGAAAGGCATTATCACCGTATCCTCAAATTCACTAGAGACTTGGATCCTCATTCATATCATGACCTGATTCAAAATTGCCATCATTATTTTGAAGGCCTCTGAGGCTGTTTCACCACCTGCTTCACAGCTGTTCTACTTTTTTCTGCTCTCTTGCCTATTCCTAATACACAAAGTGTCTTTCTCACTTCACGTAACTGGCTCTCTTCTCTGAAGCTTATTCAATGTGTGACTCTTTCCCAGTACCTTATCGTTGCAGATATTTTCTTCTATTTCAGATAAGTTTTAATATAATATAAACTTGTTTTATACTCTGATTTATGATTTTATTGCAATATTTTAATATAAAAATAAGTCACCAAAGAATAATTCTCTATACAAACTCTTTGAAGTGTTTTATCCAAATGAATGTTTTTTAGAATAGGGAAGTGATTAAGATATCTATTTAATTATTGAACAATAAATCTATCAAGTTGCCTACAGTATATCAGATGCTATGCCAGGAACATTGGCTTAAGAAAGGAACTTTGGCTTAAGAAAATATAGTCTTATTCTTCCTCCTTATAATTTACTAGGAGGATATAAAATCAGCAATAATGGCATAATATTCACAATGGTCCTCCATACCAGGTTTAATGGATCATAGAAGAAGGTGGGTCTTTGCCTGGATACATAAAGTGTGTTTCAAAAACGAGTAAGAGATCTTGGGATGAACTTTATGGTAATTTAGCTCAATTTCTTGTGAAACAAAAAGAACCTTAGGAATACATTGCTTAAGTGAATTGTTAATGTTTGCCAGGTTATTAGTTATTATTCAGAACTACAATTTATGTATTTATTTTTAATATATTTATACTTGAGAGGATTACAGATGTCACCCCTTTTTCCTCCCATTGCCCTCATCAATTGGGATCCCGTGTCCCACCCCAGGTCTTCACCACCCTATTATCTGTGTCCATGGGTTATGCATATCCTACCTAATAATAGACAAATATGCAAATTGACCACACCTTCGCTACACCCAAGCCACGCCCACCAGCCAAGCCACGCCCACCAACCAATCAGGACGAGTATGCAAATTACCCCAACAAAGATGGAGGCTAATTTGCATATCAAGACAGCGTAGAAAGAAGCCAAGAGCTGCAGAAGGGAGCAAAGCTGCGGAGAAGCAAGCAAGCCTGGGGGAGGAGAAGGGAGGAGCGGAGGTGGGTCCGGGAGAGAAGGAAGAAGAGCAGGTGGGCTGGTGGAGAAGGCGGGGTGGGGGAGAAGGAAGGAGAGCAGGCGGGCCAGGGGAGAAGGGAGGAGCAGAGGCAGGGCCGGGGGCGTAGGGAGAGTGGGCGGGCTGGCGGAAAAGGGAGAAAAGCAGGTGGGCTGGCGGAGAAGGCGGGGCGGGGGAGAAGGGAGGAGCGGAGGCTGGGCCAGGGGAAAAGGAAGGAGAGCGGGTGGGCTGGCAGAGAAGGGAGAAAAGCAGGGGGGCTGGCGGAGAAGGCGGGGCGGGGGACAAGGGAGGAGAGCAGGCGGGGCGGGGTAGAGTACAGCAGGAAACCCTATTGCAGGATTTTTCCTGCAATGGGACCACTAATCTATATATATAAAAGCTTAAGCAACCAGCCAGTAGCTATGACTTGCACTGACCACCAGGGGGCACACATTCAATGTAGGTGCTTCTGAGTGACAGCAACTTTGCAATGCCTTCTTGCACTCCAGGACCCCTCAGGGGATGTCGGAGAGCCAGTTTTGACCCGATCCCCACAGGCCAGGCTGAGGGACCCCACCTGCTGGAGGGACCCTGCTCACTCCGCAGATGCCCTTCGAGCTCTGGCGCCACCCCAGGTGCAGCCGGCCAGGGAGGGTCTGCTGGAGGTTAGCTCCAGGGCATATCTGGCCCATCATGTCCAGTCCTGCCCCACCGGCCACCTTCTAATTAATTTACTTTCAATGTGCACAAATCCATTCACTGGGCCTCTAGTGTGCATATAAATTCTTTGGTTAATCTCTTCCCCCCACCATCCCGTTCCTCTGAGATTCGTCAGTCTGTTCCATGTTTCCATGCCTCTGGTTCTATTTTATTCATGAGTTTATTTTGTTCATTAGATTCCTGGTTCATTTATTTTTATTTTTAGATAGAATTATTGATAGAGTAGCGTTCCCGTTGCAGGAAAAATCCTGCAATAGGGTTTCCTGCTGCACTCTACCCTGCCCCGCCTGCTCTCCTCCCTTGTCCCCCGCCCCGCCTTCTCCGCCAGCCCCCCTGCTTTTCTCCCTTCTCTGCCAGCCCGCCCACTCTCCTACCTTCTCCCGGCCCCGCCTCCACTCCTCCCTTCTCCCCCGCCCCGCCTTCTCTGCCAGCCCGCCCACTCTCCTTCCTTTGCCCCTGGCCCAGCCTCCGCTCCTCCCTTCTCCCCCGCCCCGCCTTCTCCGCCAGCCTGCCTGCTTTTCTCCCTTTTCTGCCAGCCCACCCGCTCTCCTTCCTTCTCCCCCGGCCCCGCTTCCGCTCCTCCCTTCTCCCCCGTCCCCACCTCCGCTCCTCCCTTCTCCTCTCCCTGGCTTGCTTGCTTCTCCGCAGCTTTGCTCCCTTCTGCAGCTCTTGGCTTCTTTCTACGCTGTCTTGATATGCAAATTAGCCACCATCTTTGTTGGGGTAATTTGTATACTCGTCCTGATTGGTTGGTGGCTGTGGCTTGGCTGATGGCCGTGGCTTGGGCGTAGCGAAGGTGCGGTCAATTTGCATATTTGTCTATTATTAGGTAGGTTATGTCTTTATTGCCATTTTAATGTTCATATTTTTGAAAATTTTTTCTTCTTCTTAAAGAAGACCCTTTAACATTTTATGTAATACTAGTTTTGTGGTAATAAGCTTATTTAGCTTTCTCTTGTCTGTAAAGTTCTTTATCTGACCTTCAATTCTCGATGAGAGCTTTACTGGGTAGAGTAATTTTGGTTGTAGGTCCTTGCTTTCATCACTTTGAATATTTCTTGCCAATCCCTTCTGGCCTGCAAAGTTTCTGTTAAGAAATCAGCTGACAGTCATATCAGAACTCCCTTGTTTGTAACTAACTGCTTTTCTCATTCTGCTTTTAAGATCCTTTATCTTTAATATTTGGCATGTTAATTATGATATGTCTTGGTGTGGGTCTCCTCTTGTTTGGGACTCTGTGCACTTTCTGGGATGTATGTCTATTTATTTCACCAGGTAAGGGAAGTTTACTGTCATTTCTTCAAATAGATTGTCAATTTCTTGCTCCCTTTCTTTTCCTTCCAGCATTCCTGATACAAATGTTTGTATGCTTGAAGTTGTCCCAGAGGCTCCTTACACAATCTTCAAATATTTGTATTCTGTTTTTCTTTTTGTTCATATTCCAAATCCACTGATTTGATTCTTAGTGTCATCTACTGTACTGTTAATTTCCTATAAATTATTCTTCATTTCATTTAGTGTGTGCTTCATTTCTGACTGGTCCTTTTTTATGTTGTTCATGTTATCTCTAAGTTTCTTGAAGTAGGCACGAAGTTCTTTAAAGGTCTCATTAAAGTATGTTTCACAAAAGAGTAAAGATAGATCTTGGGATGAACTTTATGATAATTTAGTTCAATTTCTTGTGAAACAAAAAGAACCTTAGGAATACAGTGCTTAAGTGAATTGTTAATGTTTGCCAGGTTGTTAGTTATTATTCAGAATGTGAGCATCTGTATAACCATTGTTTTGAACTCTATATTTGGTAGTTTGCTTGCTTCCATTCCATTTCTTTTTCTAGAGATTTCTTTTGTTCTTTCTTCTCTGCATTTTGCCTGTTTTCCAGTGTTTGTTTCTATATAATAGGAAGAGCTGCTCTGTGTCTGGGAACCGGTAGAGTGTCCTTGTGTAGTAGGTGTCCTGTAGGGCCCAGTGGCTCAATCTCCCTCGTCACCTGAGCTGGGCTCTCTAGGTGAGACCTTTGTGGGCTGTGTGCCCTTTCCTGATGTTGTTGAGCCTCGATTGCTGTTGGCACCACTGGGAAGGAATTGACCTCCAGGCCAATTGGCTGTGAGAAACAGATGCAACTACATCAGAAGAGCTGCCGTGCAGGAGATATCCCTATGGAGCAGGACTTGCTTCAGTGGGACGTTGGTGCTTACTGAGTTTGCCCCTTGAGTGTGTTGCTTGTGGATCTGTTAGGATTATAATCTGGCGTGGTCTGAAGCTCACCACTGGGTTAACTGGCTCGGGGGCCTCCCAGGAAGTGCAAAGTCAGCTACTGCCTATGCCCTGCCTGGGGCCACCTGCCACGGGCTATAAAGCAATATGCAGAGGACTTTTACTTGTGTTGGGCTTGGAGGTGCCCAGACGAGGCCAAGCAGTGAACCAAGGTAGACTGCTACTAGTGCCGAGCCTGTGGCCTCTTATTTAGAGGTATGGGACACACTGAGGCCAGCTGCTGCTTAAGAGACTGGAGATGTCTAGAGCTTGAGTAAGGACAGGCTATTCATATGGGAAGACCACTGCAAACAGCTTGGGCAGGGCTGCAAATTGGGTAGGGCAAGGTCTCAGGGAGTTACCAGGGCCAGCCAGGGTAACAGTGTGAGCCAGGCTGATGGAAATTAAGACATGGTACCCACCAATTGTCTCTGTGGTGGGGGAGCTCTCAGCATAGGAACAATAACCTCTGGGAGCACTTTAGTCTGGGAGAAAACGGCCCCCAGCTCCTTGCCCTGATGCCAGACAACATATTTCCTCCCCATATGTCCCTGGATCCTTTCAAGCTGCTGTCCCAGCACTGGAGCTCAGAGGACATGCATCTGGGTAAGTCCATGCATTGGCCCTTTAAGAGGAATACCTTCAGCCTCCGTGTCACTCAGCCACAATCCCAGCTGGTTTTTATAGCCCAAAGTTATGGGTGCTTCTCCTCCTGGCACTGGAAGCCTGGGCTGAGGGGTCTGGTATGGGTCTGGGACCCCTTGCTCCTCACATAGACCTTTACGGCCAAGATATCCCTCCTGATTAAACAAGTGCCACACGTAGGTGTCGGACCAGCCTGTCCTGCTCCTCATTTCTGAACCTCTGTGGTTTAGTTGTAATTTTGATGTGCCATAACTACAATTTAGATCAAGGATAATACTCTTTTTTAATTTTTTTTTATTGTTGAACATATTACATGTGTCCCCTTTTCCCCCCATTGTCATCTCCCAGCCTGCCCCCACCCCGCAGCCTGGCCTTCATCTCCGTCATTGTCTGTGTCCATTGGTTATGCTTATATGCATACAAGCTTTTTGGTTGTTCTCTTACTCTCACCCTCCACCCACCCTCCTCGGCCTTCCCTCTGAGGTTTGACAGTCTATTCCATGATTCTGTGTCTCTGGATCTATTTTTGTTCATCAGTTTATGTTGTTCATTATATTCCACAAATGAGTGAGATCATGTGGTACTTATCTTTCTCTGGCTGTCTTATTTTGCTTAGCATAATGCTCTCCAGGTCCATCCATGCTGTTGTAAATGGTAGGAATTCCTTCCTTTTTACAGCAGCGTAGTATTCCATTGTGTAGATGTACCACATTTTTTAATCCACTCATCTGCTGATGGGCACTTAAGCTGTTCCAATAAAAAAATTGGCAAAGGACTTAAATAGACACTTCTCAAAAGTGGACACACAGAAGACCAAGAGGCATATGAAAACATGCTAAAAATCACTAATCATCTGAGAGATGCAAATCAAAACAACAATGAGGTACCACCTGTCAGAATAGCTATCATCAACAAATCAACAAATGACAAATGCTGTCGCAGATGTGGAGAAAAGGGAACCCTCATACACTGTTGGTAGGAATGTAGACTGGTGCAGCCACTGTGGAAAACAGTTTGGAGTTTCCTCAAAAAATTAAAAATGTAACTCCTATTTGACCCAATAATCCCACTTCTGGGAATATATCCCCCCAAAAATAGAAACACCAGTCAGAAAGAACATATGCATCCCTATGTTCATAGTACCACAATTTACAAATGGCTAAGATTTGGAAGGATCATAGCCTCAAAATCCTCATAAGTCTTTAGAGAGAGGACAGGATGAAGAATGATAAAAATATATAGCCTTACATTCATTATGTGAGCATAGATACTAGAATGAGATAGAAAGCAAGCAGAATCCAGGAATCTAGGTTATTAGGTTATATGTTGGCTAAGAGTTTCGTTTGTTCAATTGGTAAAATTATATAGCCAAACATTCCTTGAAAGGGTAAATACATTGTCAACATTTCGGAAACCTATAGAAATTTTCAGATTATACAATGATTCAACCTCTTGCTACTTGAGACTTTACCAAGAACAGGGACTGATAAATATACAGTCATAAAATCAATATAACACTGCTGCAGTTAAATATTTTACCGTTTGTTCTCCCTGCATGATCTACAATAATAATCTGCTTTGTGTTGATATTTACTGCTATGTTGCTGACAATTACCTGAAAGAAAATTTGGGGTGCTTCACTGGGCTGAAAAAAGCATAGCCACATCAGAAAGCAGGTCTAATTAAGCAAGTTTATTCTATATACTAGAGGCCCGGTGCACAAAAATTCGTGCACTGGGGGTGGGGGGGTCCCTCAGCCAGGCCTGCCCCCTTTCACAGTCTGCGAGCCCTCAGGGGATATCCTACTGATGGCTTAGGCCTGCTCCCCACGGTGAATGGGCCTAAGCTGCAGTCCAGCCTCCCTCTCCAGGAGGCAACCAGTCTGATCAGGGGAAGGCCCCGCCCGCATCACCCCGCTGCTGCTGCTGCTGCTGCTGCCACTGTCGGCTGCTGTGGCTGCTGGCTCTCCTTGGCCCTTGCAGCCGCTGCAGCTTTGTCTGGTAGGACATCTGGAAGACATCTGGTCTATCCGGTCTAATTAGCATATTACCCTCTTATTAGTATAGATATAAAAGGCTAAGTTGACTTGCGCATGTGTGACACATAAAAGCTCTCGCTGGCACCAATCGCATGCGTGTATTTTGATCTGTCATTGTCCATCATGAATTTTGTTGACACTTCTATCATAGAGAAAGGGCAAATAGTGATATTAAAACATTTCTTCTAATTAATTTCCTTTCAATGTGCATGAATTCATGCACCAGGCCACTAGTACATATATATTAGGCTCACCTGAGGAAGGAAGAGAGGGAAAGAGAGAGAGAAAGAGAGAAAGAGGGCGGGGGGAGCTGAGAGATGTGAGAGAGATACATTGATCAGTTGTCTCCCCCAGGTGCCCCAACCAGGGATCAAACCCACAACCTAGTTATGTGCTCTGACTAGGAATTGAACCTGCAACCTTCTGGTATGTGGGAAGAGGCTCCAACTAACTGAACAACCCAGCCAGGGCACTCTTCTGATATTTTAAATGAAGAATAGAATGTAATAGTCTATTACAGTGGTCAGCAAACCACGGCTCGCGAGCCACATGCAGCTCTTTGGCCCCTTGAGCGTGGCTCTTCCACAAAATACCACGTGCGGGCGTGCATGTACAGTGCGATTGAAACTTCGTGGCCCATGCGCAGAAGTCGGTTTTCAGCCTGGGCGAGTCTATTTTGAAGAAGTGGCGTTAGAACACTCAAGGGGCCAAAGAGCCGCATGTGGCTCGCGAGCCGCGGTTTGCCGACCACTGGCCTATTAGAATCTCTGCATTTAACAAATCAGAGACCTTCTGCGGCCCTCACTAGAGCAGATCCTTTTAAGGTTAGTCAAATGTCTTTAAATCTTTCTCCATAACAAAATGATGATTGATCACCTTCCCTTTGAAAAACAACTTAGTTCACAAATCGAGTACTCAGCATCAATATATGGCTTAGTAGTTAAATTATTATAATATATTTTTGTTCTTGTAAAGGAAAAGCAAATGTTAAATCCAAAAAATGATATTTGGCTGGTCAAAAATTTCCCATTTCAAAGGTAATTTGTTCATTCAGGGCTATCAGCTATATGGATTTTTTTCATATACACCTCTAACTTTGACTCAGCAGTCTTGTTTTATAAGATGTTCAACAGATTCTGCCTGGGAGGACAGTGTTTCTAGATTTTTGGTGGGAAGTAGTTTATTTTCTTACTTGCTAAATATTATTCACAACGTTGAAAGTTACTGTTGATTTATTATTTATTTTCATTAAAGTTTTTATATTCTAATAACTTCTTAATGTTTTCAAAATAGTGGAATTATGTTTTGGGTTGCAGTTTATAAATGGCTTCAGCTTTGTAAAATTCTGATTTGCAACTCCCTGCTTCTTCTTTTGTAAATGATATAAAAATTACACATACAAAATTCTGAGTTTTCCTACAGAATTTTAGAATTAATTAAGCATTCTTTTTAAAAAATATACCTTATTATAGTGTAAATTCAGGCAGTATGGTGACTTAGTGTTTTTTCTAACCCATCTAGAAAGCCATAGAGAAACATACATTTCTTCTCCAATGTTTTCTTTTCTGTTTGGATAATTTCCTTGACAGCCCATAATTCATTATGGCTTTGGAATTTTTCAATGTTTCCTTCCCTGGCAAGTTTCTCTTCACCCTGTGTTTGTGCATGTTGTTATTTTATTTGTCAGTTTAGAGTGCTGTTCTTGAATATCATGTCACTTCTGTTGGGTAGTATTCAGCATTTATCATCCTTTCTGTTAGTCTATAGGCGGTATTCCTTGGAGGCATGTAAAATAACAACAGATCTTGGTTTATATCAACATTTGACAAAGAATCCCTTATCTTGCAAAGCACTTTTGCTCAGAGACAAATAAAATGGATTTATTGAATATTTATTTTGAGTCTATGGGGACTGAAAATAAAATATAAATTCATTGTAAAGCATCAGGCAAAAACAAAACAAAACAAAACAAAACTGCATTTCCAGTGTGTTTTTAATATAACAAGAAATATATCAGGTGCAATAGAACTGACCTTTCTACATGTGTTAATATAGTGTTTAAATATTTTTTTAAAATTCTGTATTTTTATAAATACAGAAATATATCCAAGCAGTGTAATATTAATGATGGATTTAAAAATAATCTAGAATCAGATTTCTTGTGTAAAAATGACATGAATTTGAATCCTTAAATATATAATGTTCACTTAAATCATGCCCAATATTATATATACTGTATATTTAATATTATAGCCTTAATATTATTTTAAAATGCAACAACTTAGTTTTAAATCATCCTATAAATTTAAATAATTCAAGTTTTAATTGAAATTAATTTTTCTTCTCTTAGTGTATACTAAATAGTTATATTGTTTCAGCTTTTTACAACCACCAAGTCCTATTACCAGTTCTGCACATGTAGATCAATTAACGTTAATGCAATTGATAAAAATTAACTTTGACTAATTAGATCCCTCGTTGTAATGTTAAAATATTCACCTGTTTCCTTACTCATCAGAGATATAAACTTAGTGTGTGTGTGTTGTTCTGAAAACAGGAGATAGCTGAGTTTAGAATACTGATAAGTTGTACAGTCAAAGTTTACTGGACACTTCTTCCTAGATATGCAGGAACTTCAAATTCATTATGTCCAAAACAGGGCTTTACTTTTTACATATCAACAAGGTGTTGACAATTCCAATTTTATTCTTGAAGAACAATATACTCATCTATTCATAAATCCAAACCATAAACTTGTAAATTATTGAAACATCTCCTTCTTAATCATTCTTACCTCTTACCCATTCTCCTTTATTCAATCAAGCCATCAGACTTCATTACCTACTTTCATTAACTTCTAATATTTTACCACTTCAAATATACCAGTATTAATTTACAATTTTGATTAATAGACAAACTTATTTTCTGACATGCTTCTTAATTTCTTAACAGTGTACTTAGATGAGCATACATTTTTAATCTCTCAGTCTTCTAAAGGTATTGTCAAATTCAATATTTTCAAAAATATGCTTGTATTCTATCATTTTTCTTTTTTATATTATGTATTTCATTGTAACAACTTTGAATTTTATTTGCTCTTTTTTTCTAGAATTTAAAGTAAAAACTTAGATCATTTATATTAAGACTTTATTTAAGAATACAAATTTTATTTACTTACTCTTTCAGTTACATTCCATAAATTTAAAAATGTATTTGTAAGGTTTAGACTAAAATACTTTTTATTTTTTTAATGTAAGTGTTATTTAGAAATATATATGTATATTTCTATAATTTTGGTGTCAATAACAAAAAGCCAAGATGTTTTAAAAAATAAAAAATAAAACCCAAAGAGTTGAATGGGCATTTTAAAAAGGTATAAGAATGACAAAGATATATAAGTGCTAAAATCATTAGTCATTAGAAAAATACAAATTCAAACAATGTTATACTGCTATGCATCTTTTAGAATTGAAAATACTAACATTACACATAACACCAATTGTTAGTTATTATGTAGAGCAACTACAAATTTCATATATTGTTAGTGAAAATAAATAAATAAATAAATAAATAAATAAATAAATAAATAAATATAATTTTACAAATATTTGGAATTTATCAGAATTTGTTTTTAATTTCTGATAAGCCCAATGTAAGGGACATATTTTATATATTGTGAATATTTTAAATTTATTCGGATATTAGGACCATGTACATATAGATGTAGTCTATATTTTTGTTGTTGCATTTAGTGTTCTATAGAGAGAAGTCAGTTATGTGAGGCCCCTTAATTATCCAAGCTTTCTATGTTCTTACTGGTTTTCTCTCTTTTGTTTGGTGAAGGCTTTTGAAATCTCTAGCTGTAATTGTGGATTTCTCAATTTCTTCTTGCAGTTTTACCTGTTATTACTTGCATAAATATTTAAAACTAGTGGCCCGTGCACGAAATTCATGCATCGGGGAGGGTTTCCTAAGCCAAGCCTACACCCTCTCCAATCAGAGACCCCTTGGGGGATGTCCAACTGCCAGTTTAGGCCTGATCCAAGACCGGCAGTTGGACATCCCCTTGCAATCTGGGACCACTGGCTCCTAAGCACTCACCTGCCTGCCTGCCTGATCACCACTAAATGCCTCTGCCTGCCTGCCTGATCGCCCCTAACCCCTCTGCCTGCCTGCCTGATCGCCCCTAACTGCCTCTGCCTGCCTGCCTGCCTGATCGCCCCCAACTGCCCTCTCCTGCCGGCCTGATCGCCCCTAACTGCCTCTGCCTTGGCCCCCACCACCATGGCTTTGTCCAGAAGGAAGTCGGATATCCAGAAGATGGCTGGTTGACCAAGTCTAATTAGCATATTACTCTTTTAGTAGTATAGATATATTATATAAGTTTGGATTGCTTAAATGCGGGGGGGAGCCTTTTTCAGCAGGAGGAGATGCTCTTGGCAGACAAAAATACATAATCCCTATATCTGGACTGATAGCCAGCCATACGCACTATACTGCCAAAGTGTTCATTTAAAAATTGAACTGCTTTCTTACACCTTACACCAAACAGCTGTTGCCCTTAAAACCCCTCCTCAGCCCCCCCTTAGGTTCTGCCTTTGCAGTTCACCCAGATTAGGTTCTTAGTGGTCGGTTTCTATGCCAGTCAGTGTCTCTGGGCCTATCTCCAGGCCTGATCAGAGAGGTGGGGCTGATCAGCAGCCACCCCAGGCTGCTGGCCAGTGGGATGAACTGCTGATCTCTTGGAGAGAAAGAGAGAGGTGCAGCTGCTGGCGAGGGCCAGAGAGAGAGAGAGGCAAAGGCTGATCAGCAGCTGCCACGGAGGCTGCGGATCAAACCCTTCTTCTCTCTCTGGGCCTCACCAGCAGCCATGGCAGCTGTTGATCAGCCCCCTCTCTCTCTCTCTTCTCCAAGAGATCAGCAGTTTAGCCTGCTCACCAGTCCCTGCCCACCTGAGCCTGCTGTGCGTGCAGCCTGGCATTCAGGCGTTCCTTCAGTTGTTTTGTATGTTATGGACCCTGGCTCTTTATATAGATAGATTGTTATGTGTTTTTTTTTTTTTTGATGAATTGATCCCTTTTATCATTATGACAAGATTATCTTTATCCCTGAAAGTATTATTTGCTCTAAAGTAACCTTGTTGTTATTAGCCTTTCATCTTCTCTTCAATTAATATTGTCCTTAAACATTATTTTCTATCCTTTCACTTCTAGACATTTAACTCTTTTTTGTTTTTGTTAATCCTCACCTGAGGATATTTTTCCTTTGGTCTTTAGAGAGTGGAAGGGAGGGGGAGAGACACAGAAAGAAAAACATTGATGTGAGGGAGGCACATGGATTGCAGAATCAAACCCAGGACCCTTCAGTCCATGGGCCAACACTCTATCCACTGAGCCAAATGGGCTAGGGCTAACTCTTTTAATTGTATGGTTTTTTACAGAATAAATTTGGTTCTCATTTTATCAAATAACTTTAAAAATCTGTCTTTAATTAGAGTGACTTTTCCATTTAAATTTAATAAGACTTTTAATATGGTCACTAGAGGTCTGAAACACAAAATTGGTGCACAGGGAGGGGTGTTTCTCAGCCCAGCCTGCACCCTCTCCAATCTGGGACCCCTCAAGGGATGTCCGACTGCCCGTTTAGACCCAATCCCACATCCCTTTCACAATCTAGGACTGCTGGCTCCCAACCACTCGCCTGCCTGCCCTGCCTGATTGCCCCTAACTGCTTCTGCCTGCCAGCCTGATCACCCCCTAACCACTCCCCTGCCAGCCCGATTGATGCCTAACTGCTCCCCTGCCGTCCCGATTGCCCCTAACTGCCCTCCCCTGCAGGCCTGGTCACCCACAACTGCCCTTCCCTGCTGGCCATCTTGTGGCGAACATCTTGTGTTCACAGGGGGGTGGCCATCTTTGACCACATGGGGGCGGCCATCTTGTGTGTTGGAGTGATGGTCAATTTGCATATTACCTCTTTATTATATAGGATGGTTGTTTTTGCCCCCTCTATTTTGTCTTTTCTTGAGTTACATGAGATTTTTAATTTTTATTTCTAATGTTATTGACAAAATTATTTTATTAAGTAAATTAATTTATTAAAATATATAAAATAAATTAATTTATTAAAAGTTATTAATGTATTGTTTCTCATTCATTGGCTTATTTACTTTAGTCTTTGTTGTATTCTTTTGGTAGTTGCTTTAGGATTTCTAGTGTGAAGTTTTCATGTATTATAGTCTCACTTCAGGTAACATTATGCTATTTTATATAACATAAAAATTCTGCAGTGGTATACTTCATTCCCTGTGGATGTTATATGTATTAATAACACTAGACATTCAACACTTTTTTCTATATAAATGAAGGCATCCCATCCTCAGTGGTATCATCCTTTCAGACTTCCATGATATCCTCTGTTGGGGTTCTCTTCCATACAGTTGAGGATCCTTTCCATAGATTACCATGTATAATGAGGCTGAATTAGAGACATTGTGTTTGGCGGCCAGTAGACCACTTCAGAACACTTCCTTGCTGTTGAGCTCCTGGGGTTCTGGGTGGCCAAGAGCATTGTCCAATATGAACTTTAAAGGGCAGTTTCTTATCGGCAAGATACATCCTGACTTCAGGAACAAAGCATCCATAGAACCAATCCAGAAATAAAGCTTCTCATTGTCCAGGCCTTCTTGGTTTACAACCAAAAGCCTGGCAGCTGTTGTTTATCTTTTCCCTTCTGGACTCTGGAGTTAGCAGTTTCAGAGATGAAGCCATCCCTGGTCATGAACCCGATTGCCTTTGCACAAAGCAGTAGAGTTAGCCTCTCCCTCTTGCCTTAAATCCTGGTATTCACTTCTCTGCCTTACTAATAAATGTCTTTGTGGCTTTTTTCTTCTTCTTCTTCTTTTTTTTTTTTTTTTTCTTTTCCCTAGCAAAGGGCACTTCTGTCTGCATTGAAAACCTGTTCGGGCAAATAACTTTTTTCCTCAATGATTTCCTCATTGGTTTTCTGGTAACTTGTCTATGGCCTGTTGGTTGGCAGGAGCTGCTTTTCCCGTTATCTCGACATTTTCTAAAACCAAACCTCTTTATAAAATTATCAAACCACCATTTGCTGGCATTATATTTTCCAGCTACATATCCTTCACTTTCCTTTAGCTTTAAGTTATCATATAACGAATTTGCTTTTCCTCGAATGATATTAGAGTCTATAGTTATGTTTTCTCATAGCAACCCTGTACCCACATAAAAGCTGCAGTTTCAGTCAAAGAAAAAAGGTATTTTGCCAAAAGTGCAAGGTTATTGTGAGGTAGCTGCACGATGACTTAACAAATTTCCTTTCTTTTATACAATGATCTTTACGATAGACTTATTATCTCGAAATGGTGGGCAAACCTCAATCTATAGTACATATCAAGCAATTCAATTTTTTCTTGTAATGTCATGACTTTTTTTCCATTTCTTGGGAGCACTTCTAGCAGCATTAGTGGCACTTTGTGTGGGTCCCAAGGTGTTATTTAAGGTTTATGGTATTGCACTAAACATGATGAAAAATACATGAGAACCGCGAGAAATCACTTTTAACTGTGGTGTGCAATTTACTGAAGAGACAACTGCTCATGCAGAGATGATTAGCATCACACAGCTTTTTAAGCAGACATTTGCAACACTTGAGCTCACCACAATAGCAACAGGAGGTGGCTATGAAATTATTACAGTAGTATAGTATGCACTACAGTTAATTTTGTGCAGTTATGATTTAATACTGCATTTTTACGTGTGTTTACATTTCTCTCCACTGCAAATGGCGTCATGTACATCCTATAAGTGTGTGTATACGCTTTGATAAATGTTATCTATTTATAGTAGATTTGTGTATATTTTATGTAAATGATAAGATATAGTATCTATATATATTTTATGCATTCATGACATACTTTATTTTTTGTTTTGTTTTGTTATTTCCAGGCTACATGGTTCATCTGAGGTGTTTGTTTTTTTTCAAATTGTTACAAATCTCCAAAAATTTTTCCAATAAATTTATTGAAAAAAATCCACATATAAGTGGACCCATGCAGTTGACACCCACGTTAATGAAGGTCAACTGTACAGTAAACCCTCTATTTTGGGGACCTTGATTTAACAAACTTCAGATATAATGCTCCATATGTCATATGTGAAAAATAACACCCTGTTAATTTTAGAATGCTTTTTCCAAGATTTGCATATAATTGAATTAATGGGTTATTTTTTTGCTATTAATTCACTGTTATTTTTAACAAATTTTAGCAAACAGACCATATTTTGGAAAACAAACCACTGTAGTAAATTGCCGACATAAATATTACATATCTACAACTACAGTTCACATCTTTAAATCAAAGAGTCACCGTTCATCAATAAGGTTCAGTGAATAATTAGCATGTGATCATATGGCATCCAGAAAAGTAATTGGTTCTGTTGTTGCCTGGCATGACTTTCTGTAGCAGTTTTAACATGTGCTACCAATGTTCTGATGTGCACTAATCCACAACCTAGCCATGTGCATTTGTTTACTCATGGTGACTGGTGAATTCAGGCATGTACTAGACTTATTCAGCATACATTTAAAATTACTGTAATATATATAAAAACTTTTTTGTTAATTTTAACTTTTCATATATACTTAATTTTAATTACACAAACATGTCTACAGAAGTAAAAATAGGTAAACTAATATGTCAATATTTTAACATATAAAGGATTTATTATATAAAGGATTTTTGGCTTTAATGGACACCCCTTCACCCGAATTAGACTCTTATATTGAGAGTTTACTTTATTTGCAGATTTTTGTCCTATTTTGAAAATCCTCACCTCATTAGCCAACTGCAACTATTCCTATTTGCTTTTAAAAACTGAGTTTAGGCCCTGACTGGTTTGGCTCAGTGGATAGAGCGTCGGCCTGCAGACTGAAGGGTCCTGGGTTCGATTCCGGTCAAAGGGCATGTACCTTGGTTGCGGGCACATCTCCAGTGGGAGGTGTGCAGGAGGCAGCTGATCAATGTTTCTCTCTCATTGATGTTTCTGACTCTCTATCCCTCTCCCTTCCTCTCTGTAAAAAATCAATAAAATCTATTTAAAACAAAACAAACAAACAAAAAAAAAAACTGAGTTTAGGCTTCAGGTTTTCTTGAAAACTTTCCCAGGTTGTCCCATCTACTCTCTTTTTTGGGAGCGCTCTCATAGTCTCAATGATAGTATATTTCAGCACAGTTAAAACTGTTGTATTTGCTGATCTACTTGTCCATCTACACTCTTTTTGAGCATTTTCTTTAGTATCTAATAAATAAGGGTTGAACAATAGATAAATGAAATAGTATAAATAAGCATCTTAACACTCATATTGTCTTATATCCAAAAATATTGCTGAGAATTTTAAATTTACCTTTGGGAAACTTTGTTAAGTAACATACTAGCAAAGGGAATGCTTCTTTGCCCATTAATTTTAGTCTACAGGATGGTGAAAATGCTCAGGCCACTGTATAGCATTGTTATTCTCTGTCCTTTAATGCAAATCAGGGTCCCTCCATAACCCAAGGAATTGCATTTAAATCCTCGATGTTCAACCTTATACATTTTCAGAAATATCATACAGTATTTCCTTTACATTTACTAAAAAATTGTTTAAAAAGAAAGCAAACAAATAAAATTACTATTAAGATAATATTTAAGAAACAATCCTTAATGATCTTTGCAGATGCAGAAAATAATCCAAATACTGTGTTGGAACGGTTTTAATCTCATTGTAGGAGAGAAAATTATTTTCACCCTCAATATATATCCCCATCTTCTCTTTCATTACTTTGCATTTTTTTCTTTTTTCACACCTGTGGTCATGACGCCATAACAGTATCACAACCACAGGCCTTTTTTTTTTATTTTAACATTTATTATTGATTTTTTACAGAGAGGATGGGAGAGGGATAGAGAGTTAGAAACATCGATGAGAGAGAAACATTGATCAGCTGCCTCCTGCACACCCACTACTGGGGATGTGCTAGCAACCAAGGTACATGCCCTTGACTGGAATCGAACCTGAGACCCTTCAGTCCGCAGGCCAACACTCTATCCACTGAGCCAAACCTGTTATGGCAACTTTGCATTTTTTCTGATATTTTTTCTCTTTTAAAATTCTTTTCTCAAATAATGTCCTTCCATAACTGGTGAAGTAACACAGATAAGGAACTCTACTCAGGACAAACCCAGAAGCATTTATCTTCTCACCATCATTTTTTCATTATTGTCCCTTGTTTATTTGAAAATTAAAATGTTAGCTAGAGTGATGCCAGGGTAAATATCAGAGCCTGCTGATTTTAAAAGCTGATTTTAGGTTTTAGGCCTTAAGCAAGCAGAGCAAAGGAATACTCAAGGCATGTTTCAGCTGAGTTAACTAAGGAGTTGACTACAAAGGGGTTGGCAGCCAAGTTTTCCCCTAGAAATGAAGTGTTGCATATGTCTGCAGTGTCTTCTGTACACTTATCCACCAATAATGACAGGGATGGTATAGCCACAGCATACAGCTAGCTGGCAAGTCAGAGATTGAAGAAACTGGTCAAATCTTCTCTTGGGAAATGTCTGACATCTGGTGTAGTTTGGCCAACTTAGGTGAGGATCTGTGAGGCTGACTCACGCAGGAACTAGCTGCTAACTATATGTCAGGAGACTGAAGTAACACCTGGGCAGTACAAAGAGCAAGGGGGCTTTTGGATAAGTGAGGTACCTAATGCTGAACATTTCTAAATGTTTAAGAAATTTATTTATTTTTTCTAAAATAGGCATGAAAAGTTTAGCAGATCCTTGTTTCATATAAGTGGGCCACTTGTCATTGAATTAGTTTACATTAGAAATGTTTCTCTCTTAGGCACATTTTAATATTTGAATTGTTTCTTATTTTTGAATATAATATACCAGATACACTAACATTTATCAGGACTTCTGTATTATGGGTGGTGCCCTATTACTTAAAATTTTAGAATATAGGAGAGTTAAGATATTATTTTTCTTATAATTTAGGCCTTAAGCTAGCAAAGTAAACATAATTCTATTAGCTTAGAGATTGACCTAAGTAGTGCACCAGAGTGGAAATTTAACCTAGAATTGTGTGGACCACGTGCCGCATGGCTTAGGGTTCAGGATCTGGAGAAGGGCTGCAAGCAAATGACAGAGACTAGACAATAAATAATAATTTGGAAATAATGGGGAGTCAGGCAGAGAGTCCAACACAAGGGGAAGGACTTCACTGGTGCCCAGGCCTTGCCAACTTTTTATTCAATTTTGGGTACACATATTGCCCTTAGGCAGGCAATTCTGGTAACAGACAGACTATCTTAAAGGTCAGTAAATATTAGTAAAGATTTACTTTGAGACCATTTGATCAGGAATTTGCTTGTGCCACCATTGTCTTGAATAAATAATCGGTGCATAACTCTGGCCCTTGCCAGAGCTGAAGGTTCACCAGCATTCCAAGCTCCTTGTTTACACTTTTCTAATAGTGAAGACAATGGGTAGCTTCCAATATAGAATATATAAACCAGTTTCCACAAAATAACCAGGGACCAAGTCATAATAGCAAAAAAATAGTGAATAAACAAAACATATGCAAATTTTGTCCTTTCCAAGTAGTGGAAACTGTACCATTACCCTTCTTAGAATGTAATTGGATTGGAGAAAAGAACAGATGCTTTCTCCTTCCTGCCTTTGGATATTTCATGGGAGCACATGATATTTGTTATTACCTAAGTCATCTTACAAAATGTGAATGGAGATCATGGAACAGCTAAGATATGAGAGCACCAGATAATTGATCATTGTATCATTGAATCAAACTCAGAAGCTGCCCAGATCTTATTATCTGAGTAAATAAATAACTTCATTGTTTCATCCACTGTTAAGTTCCTTTGTCTTCCTTCCAGTAAAAACCATATTTATACATCTAGGATAGAAGGTGTTTCAAAAAAGAGAGTGTTCTGACATCCTACCTAATAATAGACAAATATGCAAATTGACCATACCTCCGACACACCACAAGCCACGCCCACCATCCAATCAGAGCGAGTATGCAAATTAACCCAAACCAAGATGGCTACAGCCACAGAGAGCAAGGTTTCCTAGGTAACAGAGGAAGCCAAGCTTTCTGCCAGCCCTTGCCAGGCCTAAGCCTCCACTCGAGCTACAAAGTTTCAATTATAGAAGGTAAACAACTTCAAACAAATGGGGCAGAATGGAGCTTGAGAGAGCAGGCCAGGGTTGCCGCCAGCAACAGGGGAAGCAAAGCTTTCTGCACACCCTGGCGGGGCCCACCTGCTTAAGGCAACAAAGTTTCAATTATAACCCCAACAGAAATGGCTGCCGGCCTCGGATGGAGCCCCAGGCTTGGCTCTGCTCCAGGCTACAAAGTTTCAATTGTAGAAGGAAAATAAATTCCAGATACCAGGGCCTCCGCTTGGGTTGCCAGGGGGCATGGCTGGCCTGCAAACCACCACAGGCCCCTCGCTCAGGCCGCCCCACGCCCCAAAGGAACCCCCACCTGATCCGGGACACCCTTCAGGGCAAACCAGCTGGCCCCCACCCCTGTACCAGGCCTCTATCCTATTTAATAAAAGAGTAATATGCAGATTGATCATCACTGCAACACACAATATAGCTGCCCCCATGTGGTCAAAGATCCTGCCCCCATGTGGACACAAGATGGCCACCACAAGATGGCCAGCAGGAGAGGGCAGTTGGGAGGCACCCGGCTTGCAAGGGAGGGCAGTTGGAGGTGATCAACCCTGCAGGAGAGGGCAGTTAGGGGTGACCAGGCTGGCAGAGGAGGGAAGTTGGGGGCAAACAGGCTGGCAGCAGAGTGCTTAGGGGGTGATCAGGCTGGCAGGCAGAAGCGGTTAGGGGCAATCAGGAAGGCAGGCATGCAAGCAGTTGGGAGCCAGCAGTCCTGGATTGTGAGAGGGATGTCCGACTGCCCATTTAGGCCCAATCCCACTGGGCAGTCGGACATCCCTTGAGGGGTCCCATATTGGAGAGGGTACAGGCTGGGCTGAGGGACAACCCCCTCCGTGCACGAATTTTGTGCACCGGGCCTCTAGTATTAAATAATATAGAGAAGTCTTTTATGTTGCCAATTGAGAAATAAAAGCTGTTTAGAGAGAGGATCATACCAGAGAAGGCATTGCGTTAGAGCGCTCTCTACATGTGAATGCTGAGCTGGCAAGATAGGCCTAAACCCAAGACATGCCATGTCTTGTTGCTATTAAGCCTGGTCCCTGGTTATGCTAGAGAAGGAGGCCATGCTTTCCTAATCTTGTGATTATAAGTCCCACAACCCAATCTTTGTGATTCTTCTCACTCTTTTTTAGATTTCTGTTAATTACCATAAAGAAATGGATGGCGAAAAGGTGGCTCACATACCTCCTACTATTCCTCTTTTAAGAACGTAATGTTGTTTTTGAATGTATTTTTCGGCTGTTGCCAGTGATCTTTCTGAACTGCTAGATATTTTTATGTTCTTTATTTTTGTGATGGTTGATTAAAGAACTATGAGTTTTTAATCAG
Source organism: Cnephaeus nilssonii (assembly GCF_951640355.1). Classification (NCBI taxonomy): domain Eukaryota; kingdom Metazoa; phylum Chordata; class Mammalia; order Chiroptera; family Vespertilionidae; genus Cnephaeus; species Cnephaeus nilssonii. Next base: position 72,472,906 of record NC_137079.1, on the reverse strand, counting down.
AAAAATGCAAATGAAATACTTGTATAATGAAAACAAAATATTCACTAGGAAACTGAGCAACCGATAGGAGCAGAAAATTCAAAACAAAGGCTACACCTAGAGATTGCAAACCTTCAGATAGAAAAAGCCCATCTAAGTAACACAAGTGAGCTTAGAACAGTGGCTGACTTATGGCAGGTGCTCAGTAAGGAACTGTAAGTGAATAATGAATCAAATACAAACCAACAACTTGGGGCAATTTTGTCTATAAGTCTGTCAATAATTCTAATAGCATTATGTGTTCATCTTTATTTGGAAACAAAATTACAATATTTATTATGAATTTTAATTTATATACTTCTTTCAATAATCACATTTCTACTATTTGGAAGACATAATGCTAAATATTAAGAGAAATTAGCCCATATCATAGACCTTATTTTATTACTTGTGCAACAAAAATTTAATGATTAAAAATAATTAAATAAGAATTTATAAAAGTTGGAATTTAAACAAAAAGTCCTCAATAACATTTCAATTATGTTTTCATTATTATGTAGACACTTAAATGTAATAAGATGAATTAAAAGAAAAGGCTGCAATTATATTGTTCATCAATTTTTCATTCATATTACAGAAACAGACTGAAGATACTTCACATTGAAGAGTACCTCTATTTTGGTTTTATGTATAAGTAGACATATACTCTTTGTAGCATTGTTTGGAGATGATGTTTAGTAAAGTTGAATCAAAGATAGAATTGTCAAGGAAAGAAGAATATTTAAGTAACATATTCTATCTTAAGTACATTATTTTCAAAAAATTAAGAGAATTTGACCATTAAACATTTTGTTGTTTCTTTGTTAAAAATAGTTGTGTTTTGAACTATTTTTGAGCAAGAAGAACATAAAATGTATAAAAGACCTTAGTTTTTAAAAATGTGAATTTTCTGTAGCATGAAAATGACAATGCTGATTATGAACCACAGAAAATATTTTTTCAAACAATAGCAATGAAACAATTGGTAGGTTATTTGGCAAAACATATCATATAAATTTGCATATAAGAGTATATCATTAAATGCATTCCAGTTTATACATATATAAAGTTTATATATAAAATATAATAAAAGTAATAATCAAGTTACTAATATATAAATAACTAATAACAATTCTTGAGTAAATACTTGTAATAGTTAAACTAATTTTCTTCCTTTCTCTGAGTCTCTGTTTTTTTCTTTCAATTTGATATTTCATGATTTTAGTAATATGAAAGAAATACATCCATGATTTTTAAAAAATCAGAAAACTAATTTTAAAGTGAGTGTTCTCAGTGATTGTTTTAATCACTGTAAACTACTTTATTTCATTTGAATAATTTTGTTTATTATGAAACATTAATAATTTCTTCACAAAATTTTAATTTATTAAAAAATCACCTTATGTGTAATCCTCAGTAAATTTATAAACTCTCTGTGCCTTGTTTCCCAAGTTTTTAACTTTCATGTTAAATACACATTGCATTTTTTTGTTTTTGTTCACCAGGATAAGAAATTATTGTACGGTAGTAGGTGTATTGTGCCTGTCTCTATATATTTATTGTCAGAAATAAATGCTATAAAGAGCTAATTCTATGCTTGCCTTATCTTAAACCCTCAGTAATTACTAGCACTCAGTGTAGCTAATGGGATTAAATGAGATAACAGATATAAAACACCATGTAAAATTAATAGCACAAGATGAAATAGTAGTTTTATTATTATTATCATTATTAAGAAGGATTTAAAAATCAGAAATATAATAATGTGGTGCTAGGTTGTATTTTAATCTCTATTTACTACACGTACAGAAACATGTAAATAACACTTTTTATATACTTAAAAATGTTTGGCATTTTCATTTTTAATGTTTAGAGGGAAATAAGGTAATTCTGACCTACCAATAGCTCATGTACATAATGTCACAAAAGATTTTAGGCCCGTCCAGCCAGTGTCACTGGTGGTCAAGATTAGTCTTGGAATTGTCACAGTCACACCTATTTTAACACATAAACATAGAAAGTCTTCATATTGAGCAAAACATTTAAGTATAGAACTGGAACAAATAAGAGAGATTCCTGCTCTAAGCCCAAGTTTTGCAGCCTGAGATAATTAAATGGCTTGCCAAAGTCAAAGAGAACATTTGTGAGATAAGAAGGAAGTCAATATTGCAGTCAATAATGAAAAAAAAACATGTAAATTTTAGCTTAAAATTTCTAGACATATGGTGAACCTCAGAAAAATTTGAGAGATGAGATGGAGCAACTGGAATAAAAGTCTTTGTAAAAAATATCTGAATTTCAGGATGGGGTTCAATGGGAGCATATGAAAAAATAAAAGTGATGCAGTTGTAATTATCTGGTGAGAATTTTATGATTTATTTAATTTAAATACTAAGTAGAATTCAGTATTTGCATAATTGACCTTTATTCAATTATACTGTTTTTAATATTTTATTTGCTAAACATATTTTTCATTCTTTAGAAGTCACTGAGTTTACAATTCACCAAAATGTCTAAAAATTAATGAGCTATAATTTTTATGTCACTTACTGAGATGTTTAAAAATTGAAGTTAATCCTGTGTGGAGAACTTTAATATTTCCTACTTTCAGTCATATGAGAACATTAAAAGAGCAAACATGTATTCAGTGCTAACATGTGCCAAACAGTGGGTTAAACATATTAAAGCCTTGTCTCATTTAGTCATCTACAGTCTTACAAGTTTAGTATTAGTGTGTTTGTTTACCTATAAACAATTAGGTAAATAACAACCCCCACATCATACAGCTACCACTGGGATGTACAAATGAGTCTAAGTATTTTTCTGACACTTAACATTGTCATTATACTGCCCTCATTGTGGTATTTGTAAATGTATGGGCAATTATATGCATTTTCTCTAATATTGAATATAAATTCAGGACTTTAAATTACAGTGTCCTTACAGGATCACATCTCCCTAACTGAGGATTAGGAGTTATATTTACTGACCATGGTTGAAGATATTTGATCCCAAGAGGAGCAAAATTTGTAAATGTCCAGATGCAGATCATAGCCACCATTGGTTTTGTTCCTTGAGGTGGGCTAGAATTCTATTGGAGTCATGTGATATTATCAATTAAGTCATGCAACAGGAAAATATAACACAAAAAGAACCTGTTGTTGTTGTTTTTTTAATTCCATTTTACAGAAATCCAATACAAATAAGAGTGTAGTTAAAAAAAAACAACACACAAAGTCAGAATGGAAATATAGGGTGTCCCCCCAAATTTATAATAATTATAAAGGCAGTATTTATTAAAATACTTTTCATTTTCAAATTTGAGCTATCAGTTATTAAAGTGTGTATACAATTTTTGGACACCCTGTATTTCTTCTTTTTTACCTTCCTTTCTCCAATAAAGAATATGTATGATATTGTGGCTTCCAGTCTAATCATTACTTCTTTCCTTGAGACATTTTCTTATTGCCTCTTTAGATACTTTCACACTTCAAAACTAAGGAAATTCCATAAGGAAATTTAAGAAAAAAATCATATTTCTATAATATATACTTATTTGTATGTCATAAATTTTGTATTGTTTAGGAGGTAGATTATAAACTTAAATATACTATACACTTCTCATCTCAAATGCTTATATTCCTAAACTCACACTAGCAATTAGTATAATTAACATGAAAAAAATATGTTGACAAAACAAATGCATTATTGATTATACATTGAGTTCCTTTGATTTCTTAATTAGGAAAGATTTTTTTCCAAGATATTCATGAAATTAATCAAGTCCTTCAACATTGCCAGATGGGTAAAACTTTTTCTGTATATTTGTTTTGTCTTCATTGGAAGCTTGTTTGTAAATGTTTATACATCATGAAGAGATGAGCTACAATGTTTCTTTGTTGACTTAGGTCAAAATTTATAAATGATTCTTCTAGGAAAGAGAGGACAAGGAGAAATTCTGAGTAAGAGTCATTTGAAGATTAGCTTGCCCATCTCTGTTGCCTTAGGAAAGGTGCGTATTGGGAGCCATCCTCCTGAAGCATTACCTGCCCCTCATCTCCCTTCTGTTCACAAGTTATGCCAATTGGCAGAATTCAATAAACATAATTTGCATTTCCTCTGCATTCTAGAGGTCATGGTAAGGCAAAACAAAGTTATTAAACTCATTTTCAACCTTAAAGGCATAAAGTATTTTCAGATATTACTGTCTACATTGGCCTCTTTCAATTCAAGTTTATCTCAAAGCAACAAGTGTCCAAAGGTTACTAAATAGTGTTCAGTAATTTTAGCAAATGTGTGACATTTTAAAAGTTATGCTTTGCTAAACTATAACAACATGTTTTAATAGTACATTCTAGAACTGCAAATTATAAGGTATGTGAGATTCTAACATAAATCATGCTGATTTTTTAAGAAATGGAAATGTGTTTCTGGGAAAATATATACATGGAATGAAGCATATTTAAAAATACTCCCATATAAATTAAATATTTGATCTGTCAATGTTATGCTAAATGTTCTGTAGTAGACAACTTAGCAAAATACAGCCTGTTGATTTTTAAAAAAACTTGTCTTAAATAAGATGGTAGGTTGTCAACTATCTCAGTGTGGGGATAACTTGGCAAAATTTTAGCAATCTATAAACTTGTATCTACTACAGAGTTGATCCGGTTAACATCAGCTAGCACATCTATCTAATCTAAGAAATGACTGTGCCATAGGATTCACATCCATAAGTCTTGTTAGGTGTAGAAGGGGTTAAGAATAACAAGACTAAATCAACTGGTGGAGTTGAAATAAGAGGGCTTCGAGTTACATTCGTGGATATATAGTCTAAAAGAAATAGTCCTAAGAAATTTAAAATGGGTAATGCTTTGACCCATGGCTCACAGATTTGAAACTTAAAAATGGTGTTTTTTTGTTTGTTTGTTTTCACTGTCTGTGACTGAGACAAATAACTTCATCTTGAAAATATATTATTTTTTAAAAAATTATACAGATTCATTTACTAATATAACACAGAGCAGAGTTCTGGGAAATCAAAACATTGGTTTTTTCCATGACCCCTAAATTGGTCAAATTGTGAAAATAATTCAAACCGCCAGGATCATGAGACATGGTGGATATTAGGGAATAGTAATCCAATAATTTCCATTGATAAATGTAGACCATAATATTCCTTTTGACTAGCTAACTCAATCTATGGCTTACATAGATTTTGTGTGAAGTAATAATTAAGTAAAATTATAGAGAAGTGACAGAAGCTTAGCAGCTATAAAACACATCCTATGGCCCACCCAGCCAGGGAGCCAAGTGAGAAGCCCTGCCCCACAGTTGAGCCTCGACTCTGGTCCATCATGGGGCCTGAACAATGATCCTGAGAAGCCACAGAGCCCGACCTTCAAACCTACTCAGCAGCAAACCTCATCCCACGACCCTGCCTGATGGCTGAGCACAGCCTTTGGACCCACATGATTAGGGACCCCAGAGAGCCACCCAGTCCAAATGTGGAGCACAGTCTTCAGTCCTATACATTTGTGGGGTAAATCTGGACGCCATTCCCTATCACAGAACCCTACCAATGACCACACCCAACAGCCAAGGATAGTCAATGGCTGACCCAATCACAAAGCCCAGCCTACAGCCCCTCCCAACCTCAGGACATAGCCTGTAACCTTACGAGGTCTCTGAGCAAGACGTGAAATCTTGTCCCACTATGAATTCTGACTTGTAGCCCCATCTAGACAGAGTCCAGCCAGTAGCACCATCCAGTTGGGGAGCATAGCCTGAGACCCCACCAAACCAGGCGCAATTGCAATCATAGCCTGTAGGCCTACCCAATGGCAGATTCCAACCAGTGGCACCTCCCTGTCAGGGAAAACAGCCTGTGGCTTTTCCTGACCAGAAGTGATTTCAGAACCCAGCTAATGGCGCCACCTGACCACAGAATACAGCCAGCGGCCCCACCTAACTGTGGAGCCCAGGCAGTGCTCCATCTTTAGAGTGCAAGGCATAGTCTCCTCTAACTAGAGACACCAATGGCAAGCCCCACCTGCTCAGACACTACTGACCTATCCAGTACCCAAGAGGAGCTGACTGGTGAAGGTCTTTCCTGCCAAAGTGAACCTATCATATCTAAAAGAGGAAACTGCTAACTTAATGCATAGACAACAATACAAGATACATGGGCCATGAAGAATCAGGTAAAAGAGGAGCTGCTGTGCAGGAGTCAACACTAAGAAGTAGGATTGCTTCAATGAGGCTTTGATGCCCTAGTCTGCTCCTTGAGTTTGTCAATCGTGAAAGTGGTAGGGTTGTACTCTGGCATGGTCTGAAGCTGTCCACTATGTCCACTAACTTTGGGGTACCCCGGGAGTTGCGAGGTCAGCCACTGCCTCTGCCCTGCCTAGGGCTACCCAGCAAGAGTTGTGGTGATCTGCAGATGGCTGCTTTGTGATGGGCTTGGAGGTGCCCAGGAAAGACCAAGCTGTGAACCAAAGCCACTTGCTGCTAGTGCTGGGCCTATTGCCACTTAGCAAGAGGTACAGGGTACACAGAGGCCAGATGCTGCCTGTTTGAGAGATTTTAGGAAAGTCTGACACATGAGGAAATAGAGGCTATTTGTATGGAAAGACCACTAGAAATGGTTTGGATGGGCCCATGAGTGTGGTGGGGCAGGGTCTCAGGGGAGTCACCAGGGCTGAGCAAACAGTATGAGCCAGCTTGATGGAGACTCAGATATGGCGCCCACCTGCTGGCTCTGTGTGGAGGAGGGTCTCAGAAATGGAACATTGGCCTCTGCCAGCACTTTTGTCTGGTGGAAAGCTGCTCCCAAGCTCTTGCCCTGATTACAGACAATTCTGTTCATCCCTATATGTCCCTGGTTCCTTTCAAGCTGCTAGCCCAACACTGGAGCTTAGAGGAGTGATTCTGAGTAAGCCGCGTGTGGGCCCTTTAAAAAGAATGCCTGGGACTCCAGAAGCCCTCTGTTTCCCTCAGCCACCATGCCCCCCCCCCCCCCCCCCCGCTTAGTTTTTACAGCAAGAAGTTACCTCTCATGCACCAAAAGGTTGCGGGTTCAATTCCTGTTCAGGGTGCATATGGGAGGCAATTGATAAATGTTTCTCTCACATTGATGTTTTGTTTTGTTTTTCTCTCTCCCTCCCACTCTTGCTAAAAATCAATAAGAAAGCATATCCTCTGGTGAAGATTCAAAAAGAAAATCATAGTAGTGCCATTATGTCACCAAAATTTCAAAAACTGTAGATACAATGAGTTATTGCATTTAATTACTTTAGTCCATGATTTATGAAAGTAGCCTAAATATGCATTTGTGAGTGAATGCACACACACATATCATAATTTCATAGATGATTTTATTTTTTCATAGATGATTTTAATGATGATTACTACACCAAACAGGGAATTAACCCTGCAGTTACACAGTAAGGTAATTTTCTAGTATATGTAGAAGTGAAGAATAAGGATTGTTAAGCAGTGATAAGATTGTTATTCAAAACAATGGAGCAGCCCGGCTGGCAAGGCTCAGAGGTTGCGAATTGACCCATGAACCAGGAGGTCACCATTTGGTTCCTGGGCAGGGCACACACCCAGGTTGCAGGCTCAATCCTAGTGTGGGCATGCAGGAGGCACCTGATTGAAGATTCTCTCTCATCATTGATGTTTCTGTCTCTCTCTCTCCCTTCCTCTCTCTGAAACCAATAACAAGAAAAACAAATATATTTCCAAACAATGAAGCAAATGAAGTTTTGACAGCAAAGCATGATGAATGTAAATGTGGTTTTCAATATTTTCAGGTCTGTTAGATTTTTTTAAAATTTAGGCAACATCTATTAATGTTCAATCCTATATCTGATTACATAAAATTTATGAAATGTTGAGGATATGAGAATATATGAGAATATGAGAGTATATTGTTTCTGTCAAAATTGACATTAAGGCTAATTCTCTAATCAGGACAATTTTTTTTAATCCTAGAAAAAAATTAGAACTAGAGTGAAGAGGATGCAATATTGATTACTAACAGAAAAAAATAATAAATATCTTTAAAAACAAGAATGAAGCAATGGTAGCTACCGAAAGTAGCAAAACTAAGAAGAGAGAAGAAAGGACACATAGATTCAGAATTCCAATAGGCTTTTATTCACTCCTCAAATTCAATCTCATCTTTTATTTTTATTTTATTTTTTTAAAAAAATTTTTATTGATTTTAGAGAGGAAGAGAGAGGGATAGAGAGATAGAAACATCAATGATGAGAGAGAATCACTGATCAGCTGCCTCCTGCACGCCCCCTACTGGGAATTGAGCCCGCAACCCAGGCATGTGCCCTTCACCGGAATAGAACCTGGTACCCTTCAGTCTGCAGGCCGACGCTCTATCCACTGAGCCAAACCGGCTAGGGCTCACCTTTTATTTATGGAATGAAATAGAAGTGACAGTGCCTGAATTATAAGCCCAGAGTGAAAGGGGCTTTGCGTCTTCTGCACTTGTGCTCTTAGAGCATGGCAGCCATGTGATCAAGCCCAGGTAATCCTGTAAGATGCTAAGAAATGATGAATGACTGAGGCAAGTCCTCCCTGTGGAGGGCATCGTAAACCTGCCAGGCAGCTGACTGAGAGAACATGAGAGTGTCTGACGGACACCACAGAACTGTTCACTTGTGTCCTACCCAAATGGCCATACTACAACATTGTGGATATGCAAATGCTTCTTCTTTAAACCACTAAATTTTGTTGTTGTTGTTGTTGTTGTTGTTGTTGTTATGCCACAAATTCTAACTGACAAAAAAAAATGTGGTATTATGGTTAGGGTGATACCATAAAAAAAACCCTGCAATATGTGGAATTGGGCTTTGGGGCTGAGCTATAGGCAGATGTGGGAAAAGAAACAGAAAAACTCTTAGAAAAATAGTGAGCTATCAGTTAGTGGAGCCTGGAAAAGTGGTGAGAAAGTTGCTATAGCAGGTGGAAAAATTATTAACCTTGATATTTTAATTAATGTTGACAAATGATAAACAATTTATGTTCACTGCATTTGGACATAAATTATTTAGGTTTACCAAATGGTGAAGTAGAAAACCCCAAGCTCCTGTTTCTCCACAGAAGCTTTGAAAAACAAGCAGAAACTGTCGGGACTAGGTCAGAATCACAGAGAACAAATATTTATAGAAATGAAGTGAATATTGAATCAAAAAAAAGGAACTTGATAATGATAGGAAAACTTTGTGGTGTTTCTATTTAGTCTTTCGCCATGGTCCTAAAGACAGCAATCCGCATTCCCAGTGTGGAACCCTGGAACCTGATTTCAGAGGGGAAAGCAGATTTTATTCCGAAATTTTTGTGTTCATCTACTCTAACCTTTCTGAGGCTACATAAAGGACTGTTAGAAGGTGCTCCTCTTTGTTATGCTTAACTCAGAATTTGCTCCTCCTGGGATAAAGGTGGGAATTGCATGAAAATAATGTAAGGTGAATGGAAACTCAGAGCTGCCTGAAGCAAAATAATACCGTGGAGATATTCAGCAGACCGTCTAAGGCCAGGCAGAAAACCTTGGAGAGATAGTTTCTTTGGGAAATCAGAGCATTCAAAAATGCTTATGTATACTGTGGAATGCCATGTACAGGCCCAGGGAAAGACATACAGTATGCTCAGAAAAGATCTGATAAAGTTTTTATGATATGCTGAGAACACCCTATAAGAAATGCTACATGTAGAGCAGCTGAAAAATAATGGCCATGGAGTGAGGAATTAACTTTCCATCACTATGCAAGTCTTAATGTATAGAAACATTTTTTAATTATAAACATGTAAATACGTGTTTTGCATATATAATGGATATCTTTTATATGGGAAATTTGGTCTATCTTTGGGGCTCATAAACAAGGAGAAAGAGGAAATAAAAAAAATTTATATGGGACCTACATCTAATATCTCTCAGGATGGATCTTGCTAGATCTTTATAGCTTAAAGTTCGGCCTATAATTAGCTCATAAGTAAAACAAGAGCAAAATTCTGTAATTAAAACAAA